>NC_141368.1:28141984-28231496 GCF_963921425.1 Dryas octopetala | reverse complement strand
AGTATAAATAATATATTAATTTTATTTATTCATTATACTAATTTTATTTCATAGTATTTGCCTCCAGCGCGCATTATATTCATCACATATCACATGAAACCTACCATATAATTTGATTTTTTTCAATGTTTTTTATCAATGTAGTAGATAATATGTTAAATAAACATATTGTGAAGTTTCATTCAAAATTTCCGTATTTTGATAATAATTTCCATCGTTTCCGTCGAATTTTTGTCGAAATTTAAAAATCTTCGAAATTTCCGTCGAAATTTCCATCGAAATTTCCATCAAAATTTCCTCGAAACCCGAAATTTTATTCCTTGCTTGTATCTATATATATTGTTTATGATAAATGGAAAATTATCCAATTCTCTCAAAACTCACACTTTAATTTCTTTTTTCTTTTTTATTTTCTTGCTCAAACTTTTTCCATAAATTGTTATTTGCAAAAGTACATAAACCACAGCTTGGACAAAAGATAGGGAGTAAACTAACTAATAAAATCATGCGTCTTGTTTTATTTTTCCTTTTGCTTGAAATGAAAATCAAGAGTCCTAAAATGAAGGCATGCAAGGGAACTATTATACCAAGCTTATGAAGATATAAATTTCTAAATAAAATATTACATGTGTCCATTTCAAGCATCTATATGAACATAAGAACAAAGCCATATAACATCAAGGTGAAGCACCAAGACCAGTCTCCAACGAGAACCATCTTTTTCCACTGCAACAGACCGCCATTCCCTTGAGCAGTCCTGCTGCTAGAACTACTTGACCCCACACTCGCCGGACCCCCTGGTTTAGCAAAGAAAAGCACCCAAAATTGTGAAGAAGATATATTTAATTTTATGAAAAATGACCGATTTGATTCTTATAATTTCGGTAACATTTTCAGTTATATCATAATAGTTTAATTTTTCAATTAAGCCATCATAAGTTTCGATTACAGTTAAGAAAAAATTAAATAAATCGGTCATTTTTTATGTTTTAAATCAATTATTTATGCATTAAGTCAATTATCTATGCATTAGAAACTGGCTTAAAGCATAACATTTCCGTTTACCAAATAAAGGATTTTTTACTATTTCCTTAATTATAAAGAAAGTTTTAACTATAAGGACTTGTTTGAAAAACTAAAATTCTAGGGACCTAATTGAAAAAGCACTCTAACCACATAAACTTGTTTGTGAAAAAAAAAAAAAATGTTTTTTTTTTCATTTAGGGAAAAAGGAAACAAATTAAACAGTCTAATTAATTAACAAATTATACTCTCAACCTCATGATTCTTAAATCTTTTTGTAATGTGAAAATATTAAATGACTAGTGTAGGTGACAGTACCAGCAGAAGGACTAGGAGCAGGACTATTGGCAGTTTGAGAAGAGTTATTTTCCAATTGATAGAAAACTTGAGCTTCTGGCGATTTAGGATCCAAGTGTAGAAGCTCTGTATCCATCCAAATTCAGCCCATCATTAAAAGAACAGAAACAAAATTCAGTCAGAGATTGATCAATTAATAATGTCAGTTGATTTAAGTAGGAAGCATAGAATATGTACCGGGACACTTTGAGACATTAGCAGGGGCGTGGCAAACAGAAGGGAGGCCCAAAGCAAGTGTTACATTCATCTGCAGACCCAGTTGTGGATCATTGCGATCTTGAATGATAACGCAGAGGCACTTCTTATTGTTGTTGAGGACTTGTTTGAGACCACTGCAACAATCGGGTGTTGGAGCCTTGGCTTCACCCCCAACGTATGGCAGACATGTCGCCATCCCTACCAACTGCTGCGTGCATTCGTCCCTGTCTTTTTCTTTTGCCGAATCTGCCAATGCATTCTCAATTGATATTGACGCCACTACCACTACTACCACTAGGATGACTTTCAACCCCAATGCCATTTTCAGAACCAACATCCAAATAGACTCTAGACTGCTGGTGGGGGTGGCCGATGGCTTCATATATATCCCCTTTGCTTTGCTATATATATAGTAGTCACTTGCTTTATGATTAGAATCACCAACTCACCATTGATATATGCCAACGCAGAGGCTACTTTTGAAGCTTCTTTTATTTATTACATTATTGTGCACTTGAGGTTATGATGACTAGTAGCTTCGATAATATATAGAGTGGGGCGACAAACTGAGTGGCAGAGATCATGCGGGCCAAGGACAAAACAAAACTCATGGCTTCATATATACAACATCAAGTTTTTTAATTTTGGTACCATATTTTCTGTTCAGAAAATTCAAGCAATGTGCGTGAGTTTAATTAAATTTTGACGTTGAATCAAAGTTTAAATTAGAATAAAAGTGGACGATAAATAATTAGTGCGTCACTTCACCAACACCGACCCACTAAGGCAAGAAGATAACATTGTGATGATGAGCCCAGTTTCCTTCTTTCAACCCTATTTTCAGCACGGATGAATGATGCCATTATGACATCATTGGCCGTTCTGATGGTGTCAAACTGTCAACACAACACCCTTTTTTCTTTTTTGGTTTTCTTGAGGCCAAACCCCAAACCACATAAACATAACTAAGCAACAGCTAGCCTGAGCCCAAGAGATCCTACACTGATCATCCAAAATAAGACCCAAATTACCATGGGAAGTATTACAGCCCAGAGTAACAGAGAGGCTAAGATTGGCCAGTCCATGTACCACCACATGTTGCTCTCTACGTACACACACAGCACCCTCCAACCTCCAATCCACCCATCAGCAAGCCCAAAAGGAATGGCAATGGGTATGCATATCCATACCCATAACCAAATTTGTTTTTGTCCCCTTACCCATATCCACGGGGAATGGCATGGAATCTCCATCCCATCCCCATCCCAAATCCCCCAATTGATAAATAAATTTTATTATTTTTATAAATGTTTTAACAAATAAATTTTACTTTAAAGGTATATATCATATTTGACCAAAAAGATTGTCCAAAACTTATTCATAAATCCCAATAGTTCCTACATCCATAATTCGAGAATATATATTTTGATATTAATAATCTTATAAAAATAAAACAATCATATATATATATGTATATATATACAGTCTCCTTCTATTGAGGTATACCTCAACTTATTTATGTTGAGGTATACCTTATTGGAGCCTACACGAGTCGTTTTGTGTCAATCTGAACCGTTCATTTTTTATATCTCCATTGATAGATCATCCCTGCAAAAAATTAGCCAAATCGGAAATCATTTGCCCATCTAACTTTGATTAAATAAATGGACGAACCAAATATTTTCGATGAAACCGTCTATTTGTTTTATCAAAGTTAGATTGGCAAATAATTTTCGATTTGACTAATTTTTTGCAAGGATGATCTATCAATGAAGATGATTCTTGCGAACGGTTCGGATCAACACAAAACAACTCGTGTGGGCCCCCAACAATGTCATACCTCAACATAAATAAGTTGAGGTATACCTTAATAAAATGAGCCTTTGTATATATATATAAAATTTAGGACGGATTCGGGGATGGGGATTGCAATACCATGCCCGCCTAGTACTCATTCAGATATTTGCAAAAAATCTCCAAATCCATCCCCTTAAAAATACTCAAAATTTCCCCCATATAGCTGATTTGTTGTTTTAATTTTCAATATTTGTGAGGCTTAAATTTTAATGTTTAGTCTCCAAGTTGTAGGACGTCATCCCCCAAACTAAATAAAAAACATTAAACTCTTATAAACTTTGAATTTTTATGAATTTCAAACAGTCACAACTATATAGCAAAAAAAAAAAACTAATGAAATAAAACGCCGAGTGCTCGGTGTAAAAAAATTCACGTTTCGTACAAATTTTTAGCCTAATCCAAAATATCTTACTTTAGGTTAGTACCTAAACTAAAAAGATTAGTATATTGCTATTTTGCTGAAAAACTATTAATATTTGGTATTTAATCTTAATTTTTGATATATATATATATATATATATATGAGGAAATTACATATTTGGTACACTTATTTTATACCTAGTTCAATTTTGGTTCACAATATTTTTTAAGTTATGTTTTTGTCCACTAATTGTTTCACTTATTCAATAAAGGTCTAGTTCGAAATTTTTGTTTTGAGGTTTAAGATTTTAAATCTTCTGGATTGTGTTTTCTTCAATTATAATTGAAGTATAAGTTGTATTTCATCATTTTCATATGAACCAATTTGGAGTATTATAATTGAAGAGAATTGAAGTTGGGTGAAGTTTGAAAAATCTGAAATTTTTTTTAGAAAAATTGGCTGTTTTTGGTACTCTATTTTGGAGTTAATTATCTTGAGTTTTAGAACTTCGATTTGAATAATCTATAGATAGTTGTAAAAAGGAGATGCAGAGCTTTAAAACAAATATATATTTGTTGAATTTGAGTAAGATTTAATAGGGTAAAAAGCATGTCCAAATCTGAATTTTTATTGAACAAGTGGAAAAAGTTAGTAGACCAAAACAGAATTTAAAAAAGATCATGGACCAAAATTAAACTATCTAATAAGTAGACTAAATCTGTAATTTTCTCATATATGTAGAGGAAAATTTTATATATATCTAAAATGTATATTTGTCTTGTTATGATTAATTTGTTAATTTGGAAATAAAGTTATCTTAAAAGACCCAACAATTAGCTAACACTTTAGTTAATTTCTTCGAGCTCTAAATGATGTCATGAACCTAAAACTGAAGCCATTAATTTCTTCCATCAATTAGAAGTGCTGAATCTTGATATTATTGACACAAATTCATTTTAGGCTTAAGTACATTTATATTCACCAACTATAGGCACTACAACAAAATTGTCAATAGATATCACCTAATTTATATCAGATTTGAAATCGACTGATATTGTAAAAATTATAATATCAGATAATTTTTTGGCTGATTTCTAAACTCTATTAGAAATCATCAGATTTTTTAACCTGATATATAATGTTTTCCCTTTTTATAAAAATTTTGTAAAGATATCAATGTAAACTGCCAACTGATATCTTAACACTACCGCTTATAATTTTTTTTTCCTACCACCGAGCACACCTGATATGTAATATCTTTTTACCACTTAAAATTTTTTTTGTCCTACTCCCAACACTTGCACAAATTAATTCACTAACCCTCACTCACAAAGCTCGATCAAACACAAACCCAGACCCATAACACACACACACACACTCTCTCTCTCTCTCTCCTGCGAACTCGATCTATCTCTGATCGGGTTCTCTCTGTCTGGCAAGTGTGACTGGCGAGATGACCACCAGTCTCTTCCTTTCCTTCTCGTCTCTCTTTCCTTGTACTTCACTCGCCTTGAAACCAAGCCAGAAACTCGAATCGAGCCACACAGACTCGATGGTCTTCTCTGACGATCTCCTAATCCTGGCGGCATTGCGACCCAAATCCGGCCGCAATGGGTTCCTCTCGTCGATCTGGTCAATCCATGGTCTTCACTTGGCAGCGATTCGAATCAAGTTAGTGCTTCGATTAGGTCCCTCTCACTTTCGCCTGTTAGCTTAGGTCGCCTCTGAAATCTCCTCATCAGTCATCACAAAAGCCACTAAGCCATACAAGAATACTCAGCTCCCTCGAATCAGGTTAGGGCTTCGATTTGTTTAGGTTTTGATGTTATATATGGTTTCGATTTCAAAGATTTTGTTTGGGTTTTGTTTTTGGGGACGTGTACAACAATATGGCCATGCTTCCCAAAGAGCTTAAGCTTGACAAGGAAGCCCACCCAACATTCGAGCTTCGGTTCCAACTCCCTGACCTCACCCAACCCATCAGAGTAAGTCCCCAACCTTTTTTATTTTAATTTTTAGTTGCTAAAGGAGAGGTTATGTTTATTATTGTTCCTCTGTTTGGTTAACTGAGACTGGTGTATTAATTTCTCTGTATGGCTTTGTTGATAATCTTGTAATAGGGCTCTGGGATTGGAATTTATGGTTCAAATTGCCCTCAATGGATATTGGAAATGGAGGTATTGTTTGGTCATTCTTTTCAATCTCATTTTGCGTTTGTTAATTTTTCTTTTCTGTTTTCATTACTGTGATACTTTTAGATATAATCAGTATATGATCAAGAATGTGATGAACAACTTGTTTAAATTTTGTGCAGGCTTGCAATGCTCACGGTTTGTTTTGTGTGCTTTCAGATTTTCTCTCTCTCTCTCTCTCTCTCTCTCTCTCTCTCTCTCTCTCTCTCACACACACACACACACACAGACGTACACATTGGTTGAAAGTGAAAGAAGTGAGAAATATGAATATCTCAACCTGCAGCTATTGAATCCCGATTCTAGGACTCCTCAACGACTAAAAGGTGAAAACAATGACTTGTAATTATTTATGTTATGGTTGTTTTGAGCTTGGTTGTGGTTGCAGTTATGGTTGCCGTTATTGTTAGTTTATTGTTGCTTAATTATAGTGGCCTAAACTTTGATATTTTCTTTAAATGTTATTAGGTCTGATGTAGCATAGCAAAGTGGGGAGGTTACATGATCTGTTTCTGGTCCAATACTTTCTAGGTATTTCACATCTTGCAATCCCATTTGTTAATTATATGTTTAATTTCTCTAAAAAAAAATATATACCTTTAATTATTTTCTAGTGTAGTTACTGTTCTAATTATTGTGGTGTATCATTCTTCTAGGAGAAACCATGGTCATCATGTACTTCGTGTGGAGAGGCAACTGATGCCCCATGTACTTACTGGATATTTTGAATGGACCAGATTTGACAAAAGGCAGCTAACAGCAGATCCACCAAAGGCAGAGAAACAAAATCCATGGATGAGAGGTGATAATACTCTTTTATCACTACATCTGCATTGATTTTGATATATAGTCTTACCTATCATTTATGATATTTGTTTCCAATACCAGTCCATATTTGATTGTTAGTTTCTAATACTATATACCATCTTTGTCATCTTACAAACATCTCATTTTAAGTTTGTTCCCAGTACGTTCTATTCAAGAAAGATTATTGTTACTTTGACTGCTTGTATTTCTTTTGGCTTAAGCTAAATTGAAAGGAAGTTTTCCTAAGGGGAACCTAGTTAGAGATGTTTTCCAGCTTTTGTAACTTATAGCATTGTTCCATGATTATATTGTTACAACTTATCATTAGAACAATATATATCTTATTGCAATCACAATAAATTGATGATTAATATATTAATATCTTAATTTATCTTTATTTGCAATCACACCTAATTTGGTTGCAGATCCAATTATTTGATGAGTAGGCATATTAAAATTCGTCCTATATACAAGAAAGTCAGAAACTCATTGCAGCAGGACTTAGAATATAAGTGTACCATTAAAGTTCCTTACCTTAACATTAGTTTGTAGGGATATATTTGTATATAATACAATGAATATAAACTACCTTATATATGATATTCATTTGTGGATGGCTTAGTAGAGACAAAGATAGAAGAGTACGTTCATGTTTTTTCCACAAGATGCAGCTTAATTAGGAGCGGTTTCTCTCTATCCCTCTGTCTTGCATCTTTCTAGTCTGATTGATTTCCAATGCTCTCAGTTAGCAGTAGATATATTGACATATCTTTCTAGTCTGTTTGATTTCCTGTGCTCTCAGTTAGCAGTAGATTTATTGACATAACTGTTTTAGTTAGCAGTAGATTTACTAGATTGTTCTAATAATCTTGTCACTAACACATGATAGGAAGATTAACCTGCATGACTGGAATTGAAAAATAAGTTTGTAAATATATGACTTCTTTAGAAAGTAAAGCAGTGATAAAATTGTACGTAACTAAGTAAGACACTTGGACTTTCATGGTATTTATAAATGAAGGTGAGCTTTTGTCTACTGTCCAAAGAGGTTATGGAAGTGTAAGGGTGGCATGTCCAATTTATATTTTGTCTGTACATAATGGTGTCATTTGTATAATATATATATGTTTGTATTGTTTTCATTTATATCTAATTTAATATTAAATTTTTTTTTTTAACAACAGGAAGATTAAAATGTTTTAAACTTCTAATTTAAGTTATGATTTTCTGATTTTCTTCAAAGAAAATGATGTAAGCCAAGTCAATGTGCTAATTTGAACTTTACTTCTTCGAAAAGCTTTTTTAATTATTGCTTATGTGCTTTCAGTATCTAATTCTAATATAATCCCTTTAGGCTCCTGCTGATAAGGGTATTAGCAAAGATGATGAAGGAAAGGACAAATGTGCTAAAGATAATGAAAAGTTAGTTTCCTCAATACAAATATTTGACTTCAGTATCTCTACTTGTTATTGGTGGATAATTAAGCATGTAATTTAAGCTTTACGGTTTCTCATTTTATGTTTGTCTGCAGTGTTGTGGTGGATTTGGGTTCCACTGATTTTGTGGGTGGGGTTTGTTGCTTGTTCGGTTTTGGGTTCACTGATTTTGTACTTGGGTTTTAGCAAATTATAAATTGTGCATTTCATTTTTCAGGTTTACTTTGTTCGTAATAGAAGACATAATCAGCAGCCCTTTTTACACATAAGGAATTGCTAACCTTAATTATTTACTTCGATCATTTTCATGCTGTTGTTCAATTTTGGTATGTTTCTGAATTTGTGATTAAATTTAAGAATATATGTTCCTTTGATGTTTTCAGTGGTCCAATATGAAGACCAAGCGAAGTGGATACATATAAGATCAAATAGATGAGGTGCGGGTGGAATGGGGATCGAGATTTTCTGAACAATTACCTTTAGACCGACAAGTTAATTGGTAGGTGGTGTACGTTTTTCCTCTTTTGTGGATAGAAGAAAACTGTCATGCATGCTCAGTTTTTGCAAAGCATGAAAGAAGATTGAAGATTTGGTGCTTTTAATTAGAATACATGCTGCCATGAATATTTTGTAAAGGATGGCAGAAATGAATTAGAACCAGCTAGCTAGACATAGTGCTGATTTATTGATTAATTAGCCTAGGTGCTGTCATGCTATTTTGTACATGTGGGCAGCGTTGGTACATTAATTACAACTTGTTTTGGTTTTGTAAAGGTTTCACAAGCAGGTTTAGACAATATTATCTTAGTTATTAGGCTGGTGGTATGTTTAGACCTCTACAAAACAAAAAATATATGGTTATTTTGTTGGTTATCTTGTTGGATATTTGTAAGCAGCTTTGAATATTGTTATTGGTGATTAGTGGAATATATGGAATGAGAATGAAAGATTTTATGGTTGCACAAATTTCTGGCCATATTTATGTACAGACTCAAATTTATGTATTGATATTCTTTTTTGAGGTGAAAAAAAAACTAATATAGCAAGCTATATTCCAATTATCTTTTGATATACTAAACGATATCAATTTTTGACTAAAAACTGATATTTTATAACGTTTTGATATCAAATTCTTTTTTAGACCTGATATATAAACGATGTTAGATATCAGGGTCTATTCTATGCCTGATATTGATATAAAGATTATATATCAGATTTTATCACAGACCTGATATTGATACCATAATTTTATATCATATTATATCTCAAATCTGATATTGATACCAGGTTATATGTCAGTATTAGTATCAAATTCGATATCTATTGACTAGAAATATTAATACTCGGATTTTATAGATATCAGTAATAATATCAAATTGGATATCCATTTTGTATTTAGGACATCAGATTGAAAAACAAAAATGATATATAAAATTATTTACATATCAGTTTAAAACTGATATCTAAAATGTGAACATTAGATATCACGACGCGCTATATCAGACGAGTACCCCATTAGATATCAGTCCACGACTGATATATATTGACATTTTTGTAGTAGTGAGGGTCCATTTCAAATTTGTTTACGAACTATAAAATATTTCAAATTTCTCCATTAACTATAGGGTTCATTTCAAGTTGGTGCACGAACTATAAAATATTTTAAATTTCCTCATTAACTATAAGGTTCATTTCAAGTTGGCCCACGAACTAACAAAAAACATACAAAATGGTAGACAAAACAAAAAAATCGAACCGAATTGGATTATTTATATATATATATTTTTTTTATTTATTATATAAGAGTTATATATTTTGAATAAAAAAGATATAAGGTGTTTTTGAAACATGCTATGTTCGAACCCATGACCACTTGAGAAGAGTAAAAGTGTAAATTTCCACTACACCATTTAGTCACTTATGATATTTAAGTACATGCAATATATTTATAGGCATACTGATACTTGAAATATAATAATTTATAAAATTATAATTGGAATTTACATCATAACCTTATACACTAAACCATAAAGTCTGAAACCTTATACCTTAAAAATTAACCCTATACTCTAATAATTTTAGTATATAAATTATAAATTATAGTTTTGGACTTTTAGTAATATGTTTACAATATAGAAACTATAAATTATATAAAATATAAATTAGTAAAATTTTTAGATTTTTAGATTTTTTGCAATGATAATATTTAAATAAAGACCTAAAATAATATCTTAAAAAGAAGGAATGATATATAAAATATATTTAATTTTATAAATTATTATATTTCAAGTATCAATATGCTTATAAATATATTGCATGTACTTGAATTTCATAACTGGTGTAGTGGAAATTCATATTTTGACTCTCCTCACAAGGTCATGAGTTTGAACCCTAACATGTGCAAAACACACCTAGCTTACATCTTTTTTATTCAATATATATAACTTTTATATAATATAAAATATATAAATAATTCAATTTGGTTCGGTTCAGTTTTTTTGTCAACCATTCTGTATATTTTTTGTTAGTTCGTGGATTAACTTGAAATGAACTCTATAGTTAATGAGAAAATTTGAAATGTTTTATAATTCGTGGACTAACTTGAAATGAATCCTATAGTTAATGAAAAAATTTAAAATGTTTTATAATTCGTGGACCAACTTAAAATAGACCTATAATTAATGAATGTAAATATACTTGAACCTTAATTTTAATATAGTATTGTTGGTCAGGAAGCACAAGGAATTAGAAATATATTATCATAATATCATTCTACTGATATCTATGCACAAAAATATATAATATTACAAGTTATAACAAGTGATCCCTCTAGCTCTTCTAATTAGCAATAGAAGATATTAAAAGTTTTCCATACAAAATCAACACAACTCATTCTGTTTACACAAAACTACAAAAACGTACGGAGATTTAATTTATAAATGTCAATTATCTGCTGAGGAGAGGAAACCAGCGTTCTTGGAAGTAAGAGTGGTAAGAAATCATAAGAAGAAGAAAAACAAGCAGAAGCGCAACTCCCCAGGGAGTTCCTCCAGCCCTATGAAGGGAGTCTGTCTCTGGTGCGGGCAAAGGTATGAGGGAGGGCAAGTACCACCTGCTGCTTTGATCACCATAATTGGAAACACAGTGTACCACTAGCAACAGCAACAACGGGGACACTATGAGCACCAGTTTCAGTTGATCGAACATGCTCTCCAGCACAGGCTCGTAGTTGATGTACCATGAAAACCCAACAAACATCATCAATATAACCATGAAGAAACATAGGTGTAGAGGGAAAGGAGCCTCAGACTGCCCATGGGAATTAGAAGAAGAAGAAGAATAGTAGCCTTCAGCCATAAATATATATATATGTTTAATTAATTTGTAGGTGGCTTGCTAGATACACACTCTTTGTTATATCGTTCTGGTTCGTTTTGGGGAAAATTGAATGGGGGAGATATGCTTTATATAGAGTGTTGATTAGTATATTCTTAATTATATTAACATTTTGGTCATATATGTTTGACACGTACAGTGCTTAAAGTCTAAAGAGATACTTAGAATAGAGGGCTAGCTAGATATATTTGCATAAAGATTTTTGCTTTTGATATTAATCCAGGAGGATATTTCCAATCCAAGGACAGTGAGTGGAGTTTTATATATATGGTCGAGATTCACACGTTAACTGAAAGCTGAGTATGGACTAGTGAGAAGCTGCCACGTACCACCGACCATTGGACCACGTATTGAGGTCATGATTCATGACTCATACTAAAGTAAAAGTTGAGTTCTCACTTCTCAGCTAAGCCTAGAGTAGTGCTGGATTATTTATTTATTTTTATTTTTATTTTTTCTGTTTTTTCTATTTTTGTTTTGATTTTTAGAGTTAGAGTTAGAGGGGAGGAAGAAAAGTCATTTTTAATTGGAGAAAATTGGAGAAAAATCCAAATACGATAGTTGATTTTAGATTAAACTCAACATTTTGGGTTATCAAATTAGGCCCTATTTTATCTTGACATATTGAATTTCAATTTTTATTATATTTTTTTAATTTTTTTTGAATACTCATTTTGTTCTTTAGTTAACAAATAACTAATTTTAATACTGTGTTAATTAAATTTTTATATTAAATTTCTACTTTTTATCTTTTATTTGGTATGGAACAATTCCCCTATAGGTTGATTTGTTTTTTTAGCTGTGTTTCAATAAACTTACATGGTTTCTTTTATTCATAGTCTTTGCACTTTCGCCATTATGCTCTACTTCTCTTTCTTCATCTCTCTCTTTCCCTTTTTATATGATATATATTGAAGAAAAGTTTACTTTGTATAGAATTAATTAAGAAGCTCCATTAACTTAATTGTGTTGTTTTTTCTTCTTTCTTCCATAATTTGTGTTTTTTTTCTTAATTGATGTATTCTGGACTTGGTTTTACTCGGTGAGATGAATCTACCCAATCAAAGTGGAGAAACAAATTAAGTAAACGTAGGTAATCAATACTAGGGTCTTGGATCTTAATATGCCCATGTTCCTTGAAATATTACCAAGGTAGGAATGAAGAATCAAGTACAGTAGAAGTCTTTGTGAGAGATCATCAATGACATTTAATAAATATATAAAACTAGGGATGTAATTTTTTCTAGAAAAAATTGATTCATCTGAGTTATAGAGATTTGGAAAATATATTAAAGAGATAAAGATATAGAACAAAAGAGAAAGTGAATGAATCTAGAAAGTCTAAACGAAGAGAGAGCATGAATGAAGGGTAGATTTGGAAATATAAATATAAAAAAATTATTAAAATAATAAAAAATAAGAAAGAGTGCAAATGAAGAAAATAGGAATGCAAAAATCACCTCTTTTTTTAATAATTATATTTTATTTTAAGTTGATTATGTATATCATATAATTGATAATTAATTTATTATTATGAATATTAATTCAATCAGATTTTGAATTACTTAAATGTATATATGATTAGAGGTTTAAATTTCGAAAATTTCGCCTTTCGATTTGAGGAGGGGTCGAAATCGAAACATATAATTTTTGATTTTTCGTGATAATTTCGGCGAAATTTTCGGCGGGTGAGATCGAGAGGGCGGCGGCAGGGGGGCCGGCATGGGGGAGATGAGGGAGAAAGAGATAGAGGGAGGAAAAGATGGTTCAAACTTTCTGTGCATCATTTGGTGGGTTTCGGCGGCAGGGAGTGGCGGCGAGGGGGAGACGAGGGAGAAAGAGAGGAGGGAGAAAGAGATGAGGGTGAAGGTGAGGGTGGTGATGGAGATGCAGAAAGAGAAATATAGAGGAATAACTGAATAAGAGTGTGTGACTGTGTGAGAGAGAAAAAAAAAAAAAAAAAAAGAAGTCACAGACTCACAGGCGCACTGCAGTAGCAAAGAAGGAGAAGAAGAAAGCAAAGGAAAGAAAAAGGGGGTCAGCCCACGGGGAAAGATAAGGAAGGAAGGAGAAAAAAAGAAAAGAAAAAAAAAAAAAAAGAGAAAAACGATAAAAGATTTTTTTTTTTATTGGAGTTTGGGACTTTTGGGCAATTTGAACAAAAAAATGATTTGGGGTTTCGTTTGGCCATTTTGGGGTTTCGTTTTTATATAAAAAATAATTAAAAATATCATAATGGGCCTAAACCCTAATCCTATATTATATCTTAAACAATATAGAGTATAGATTATAAAGTATATAGAGTTTAGTGTATAGATTATAAAATATAAAGAATATATTAATTTCATTCAATCATTATACTAATTTTATTTAATAGTATTTGTCTTCAGCGCGCATTATATTTATCTTATATCACATTAAACTTCCTATATATTTTGGTTTCTTCAATATTTTTTTATCAATGTAGTAGATAATATGTTAAATAAACATATGGTAAAGTTTCATTCAAAATTTCCGTATTTTGATAGTAATTTCCGTCTAATTTCTGTCGAAATTTAAAAATCTTCGAAATTTCCGTCAAAATTTCCATCGAAATTTCCTCGAAACCCAAAATTTTATTCCTTGTATATGATTTGATTATCGTCCTGATATAAACATTAATCTCAAATACAAATTAAAAATAAATAAATGTTTAAGGTGAATGAAAGATATAATAATATATATAATCATATAGGCCATCAACGTGTCTTCTGAAGATGAAAGCCACACCTATGGAGCATGATGTCATCATCCTTCTTCAAGTTGTGAAGGAGTAAAGCCACAGCAAGCAACCGACCTTGATACAAAAATTCTGAGCTATGCGGTAGAGGTCCCACATGCACCAGGTTCAGAAGGAGGCCACCGTAAGGTCCGTTAGTGATAATAGCAGTCGGCGGTGGTCGGGATGATGGGTGGAGAGGGGAGGGGAAGATCCAGGAGAGATCGAAGAGGTTGTGGTAACTTATTCTTACCATATTGTCTTATTCTTCGTCTTTTTTCTTATATGTTTTTTTTTTATGTGAACTAGAAGTATCTTCTTCTTCCTTTTGATCTGAGTCAAATGTTTCTTTTTCTTCCTTTATTTTTTTCTCTTTCATTATTTTTCGGCCTAAATTAGAGGTATCTCCTTATTATTCTTATTTTTTTTAAACCTTATATAGAGATATCTTTTTTCAAATTTTTTTTTCAACCAAATTTATAAATATTGATACATATTTTAATTTATGTTTATATACCTCACAAATATGTTTGTTCTACTTCTATATTATACACCTTTTACCTTAACTATATGTATATTATTATTATTATTTGTTCACTCGTTTTTAGCCAAGGTTGGCCAAAAGCAACACTTTGGTCCGTTTTCGTGTAAGTGCAAGGCGTGCCACCGTCAAGCCAAGTTTTGGCTCAGGGTTGAGTAACTGCGCCTAAATTGATTCTTATCAAGCGATTGATCGGCCAAGCTAGGAACCACTCTTGGCCTAGGTTCTTTTCTAGCCTCAGGGACAAGGCTCTTAAAGGCCTAGTCGGAATCGGAATCCGACCCACTAGTTGGCCTCCTTAAAATTACGTGATCGAACTCGTGCACAAAGTGGTGCAAGTGCCTAAGCAAAACAAAGAAACTATGGATAACAAAAATATAATGAAACTCAATACGATCTTGACCAACCAAGTTAACTTCAAGATTCAAAGAAACAATGAAAATAGCATGCATTAGATTGAGAGCGAATGAAAGAAAAATTGCATTAAAGTTGAAATCAAGACAAACAAAGTTGCATGAAAAGTAAAGAACAAAACTAAATCGAGACCACAAGCCTTTAGGAAAGATGATGACAGAGCTACAAACCTAGTGAACTATAACTATTGAAAACCTAAAAGCGCCTTGAACGGTAGCAACTAAGTAAAATTGAAATCAAAAGAACTTTGAGAAATTCTTGAAAGCTTGAGAAATTTGTGAGTTGATTGATGTATGTTGAATAATCTCTTTCTCTCTTCTGAATGCGTCTATATATAAGGGTTAGGATAGCAATGGGCCATTACTTGGCCCGGAATTCCCCCTAGACTCTTTGTACAGATGAGATTTGAACTATCTTGAAATTAGGATTCGACCAGATTCTTCTTTGATAACCACGTGATTTTGAGCATTGATGGTCGATGAGAATCCTTTCCAAATTTGAACTCTTTACTTGGACGGAATTCTAGCTTAAGTAGAACTTCTTGGTGGATGAGAAATCCTTATGTGACTTGGGCAAAGCCATTATTGGCTAAGAAATTTCATCAAGAAGCTTTCGGGCTTGATCAAACTCCTTGAGGCTTTAAGCTTAATAAAAATTCGGCCCAAATACTGAGACCCAAACTTTAATTAAAAAATAAAAATAAAATGAAACGACCCAGCCTCAAAACTAGGCTGGAACCACCTATTTTTATTTTTTTTATACCCAATAATAAACTGCTCAGCCCATTTTTATCTTCGATTGGACCGATTTCGTTATTTTAAATTCATAACCCGGCCTCTTGCTAGGCCGGAATTATTTCTCTTTGCTTGAAATTATACATGGCCTAGCAAATTGCATTTAGATGGGCCAACTTATTCTATAAAAGATGACCCGGCCTTTAAATAGGCCGGAATCACTCTTTTATTTAATACGACATAATGGATTAAGCCACTCAATAAAATATTTTGGCCTTTCACCCACAAAAGTTGAGCCACTTTCATGATCCCTCGCCAAAATCCGGCCTCCTCTAGGCCTTTGAAGCCACTTCACAAAATATTTTCGCCCAGCCTCTTGTAGGTATTTTCTCCCGGCCTCATGTAGTGGGCAAACAACACTTTTGAAACCAAGGGCGGGGTAGCCCGGATAGATTTTAATTGATCACTTTCATCATGCTCACAAGGTTGGGTGATCAACATAGTTGATATTTGAGCAAAATAATCATGAAAAGAGATTGGGCGATCAAATCATAAAAAATAGGGAAATAAAGTTGCCCGGGCTATGTAGATGGTATTCGGGTGTAAAAAAAATGATAGAGTAGTTGGGTGGATGGAAATAATGGGAAAAAAGCAATCCAAGCTAATCATAGGATATTTTGTGGGTAGAAGTAGCCTGGATAATCTAGAAGAAATTTTAGTAGAAAAGGAGAGGAGAGAGGCTGGACAAAATAGGTAGAAGGAGGCCGGACAGAACAAGAAGAATGAGGTTGGACAAAATATTTATAGGCTTTGGGTGGCCAACTTCCATGTCTCTCTTTCAAAAATAGTTTGGGCCCACTTAAAAATAAAACTACTTTTTGATCTTTAAAAATATGTATTTGGCTAGGCATATATATATATATATATATACACATATACTTTTAATCTAAATATCTAACCATATATATATAATAATATATATATGTATGTATATTATATATGTGTATAATATATATTAGTGCATACATAAAAGCCACGCCACTTACTCTTTCAATTGTATGTATATGTACATACAATGTGATTAATGCCACTCAATGGCATGCTTTATATATAAAGTATATATATATATATATACATATAAACTCAAAACGTCAATCAATCTCTCTCTTCAATCAATTCAACCAGCCAATCCTATATATATATATATATATATCAATTTACATACATCCATTGTCACTTTCTTGCTGGCATGCATTTCGGCAATTTATATCCATTAAACCAACCCATAGCTATACATATACATCTATGTAAGAACGCCCAGGCTACAAAGTTTGACTGCAATTTTCTATTTGTTCTGCATATAGGTACACTGATCCAACCATCAACTTCTACAAAAAAAATCTCTATTTCAAATTGACTCCAGGTAACTCCCACGAAAGCCACCTAAGCTGGTTGGGCTTCCCGCATTCAATATCCACCATCCTCAATTTGGTCTCTTCTTCCTGCTTTATTGAATTTCAAAATTGGCTGAACCTTACTTGCATATTTCACTCAGTGCAACCCATCAACCAAACAACAAACTACATTTCTGTCCGCCAGCACTCCTTGCAATTTCTCTCCTCTCTTTTTTTTTCTTTTTGATTCAAACAACCAACAAACAACTTACTAGTTGGATTTTAAGCCACCCAAATATTAAAATAAGTTACTACCCATACTTCTTCTTCATCTGAAATATTCAACCATTTATTTGGCTGTCATCTTGTGGTTTTTGGAACCCCATTAGCAGCCCCCTTCAACTGTCTTGGTTCAGTGGTAATACCGTACGCTATGTGTTCGATTTAAGTCTCCACTTAGCTTGGCATGACTCAAACTTCATGAATGAAGGTAGGTCGGCCTCCCCTTCACAACTATTCCCATTCTACTTGTCTTGCCATGGTAAATGCTAATTTATGGTCCAAACATTATTCTTATTTGTGTCTTTTTTCTTTTCAACCTCAATCAGAGGTTTCTTTTTTTCAGTTTTCAACCTCAATCTCTAAGTTATATATTTTCTTATTCTTATTTGTGCTTTATATTTTTCTTTACCTAAGTGAGAGGTAGCATCTTTTTTCTTTTTTCTGAACTATGATAGAAGTATTGGATATTTTGACACATATTATTATTTATGTTTGGAAGTATTGGACTATTGGAGGCTTTTATTTGCAGTAAGTAGAATACCTTCACTTGCTATATCCCTTTTGTTAGTTTCTAAGATTTGTTATATTGGCTATTTTCCTTGTCAAAACCATTGTATTTATTTTATTTAATCACTCACAAGCTCTAGGCTAGATTAAGTACAAGATCAGTTGTATTGAAGAAGTCAAGAATGAACAAAGACTCAAGGTATACTGCACTTCATTCATTTCATGAAAATAACAGTTTTTTGTCTATTTGACTAGTCATTCACTGAACATAAAGAACAATGTTTTTCACGTACAGTGGTTGATACTTAAGTCACAGTCACTACAGTGGGGCCATTTCGGGTTTTACTTTTAAAGCCCATTTCATTGAAAGCCCATGTTCTGTTTTTTACTAAACATGCATGTGCATTGCACATGGCTTGGTTCCCCTACTGTATCAATCAGATCTGATTGCTTCTTTGCCATTCACGCCACACACCTACACACATCAGCACTATTCATCATCTTCCCCATTTCTGATTTTTGCAAAATAAAGCAAAATTCCTTTTTACAGCTCCTCATTCCTATCCTTAGTAATACTAGGATACCCCTCTAGGACAAAGAGAATATGCCCCGTATTCGTCTCTTGTGGACAGCCATTGATTGGCTTCCACGTGGCTCGGGCAAACACGGAATTGGTGTGTGTGTGTGTGTACGGGTATATGATGTACTCTGTTCAGATCTTTTTGGTGTGTCTATGAGCATTTTCACTGTGTATTTTCGTGGTTTCATGCCTGGGTATTTTTCAGGGTGAGTGCTCAATTTTATCAAGTCAGAAAATGTTCATTTAATTCTTCAAAATCAAAATGATTTTCTGAACTTGTTTGTTTCATCTAAAATTCTAAATGGGTTTGAGTGTTTAAATCTTTTCATATATTTTTCAAACACATTCATTTTAGATTTTAGTTGAAGGATTCTATATCAACCTCTTCATGCCTCTTGCTTGAGAAGGTTGATTTTCCTTTTTAAAGAATCCAAAATTTGCATATCATGTTTATACATTGATGAATCTGCTGGGCTTGGTGTGAATTGGTGCCATGAGTTGATGAGCTTGGAGTTGGAGCTGCCTTCTTCATGAATGACCGATTGCCTTGCTTATGGAAGTTGCACAAAGGGGTGAGAAAGCTTCCACTTAGTTTAGGACTTAGTGATTGAGCTTGTGTGCTGTATGCTCCCTTTGTATTGAACCTCCTCTATAATGGATTGCCCGGTCAGCTGAAAAAGACCCCCAGTTTTTACCCTTTGTGGTTTTTCTGGGTGAACATCTTGTGTGCATTCATCTTCCCTTTTTGTGTTGTTATGCTTACTGACTCACTCAACTTTTAAACACAAATCTGTACTGTAGCTATATGCTTGAAATTGATATATGTCTTATATAACTGTCTAGCTAATCACACACCACTGTAGTTGTGGATAACACTGGGATGCCTACTGTGATGGGTCCTCTGAGTGTATAGAATGTCACTTGATCCTTTGGTGTGTTTGATTTGTGTTGTTTACAAAAGTGATTTTTGGTTTTTAGAAGTCAATCTGGAGTTTCATATTTTAGTTACTGAATCGTCTGAGTTGTGTCTGTTTGACTAGTTCCTGAATGATCACATAAATCAAAAATTGGGGTCCGATCACTGAAAGTGAAATTAATCAAGTTTATTAAGTGAATAGATCACCTAAATTAAACTTTCAATTGGTATCAGAGCGCTACTCTAAAAGCAAATAGAGAGATCTTAGGGTGTTGTCTGTTTTCTAGGTGTGTCTAGATGGAAAGAGATCGTGTTGCAGGATCTTGCAACTCTCCTCCATTCTTTGATGGCAGCAACTACGCTGCTTGGAGAGAGAAATTTGAAATTTTTCTTGATGCCTATGACGAGTTGGCATATGAGTATCTCACTGTTGAGTGGATTCCTCCCACACGAACTGTTGATGGGATTGAAACTCCTAAGCCTAGGTCCGAATGGTCTTTTGCCGAAGTCACGGCCTCTAGCTCCAACAAGAAGGCTAGAAATGCTATTGTCACTGCACTATCTTCCTCACAATTTGCACACATACAACATTGTGTCACGGCTAGGCAAGCTTGGAACAAACTTAGGGTTATTCATGAAGGGGACAAACAAGTTAGGTCACTTAAGCTTCAAATGGTACATGCCAAATTTGAAGAAATTAGGATGAAAGAGTCCGAGTCATTTTCCGAGTTCTATGAAAGGTTGGAAGCCCTCACAAATGAAGCCATGACCCTAGGTAAACCTTATGAGGAGTCTACCATTGTCCAAAAGGTTCTTAGATCTCTACCTAAGAGATTTCAATCTAAGAAGCATGCAATACAAGAAGTCCAAAATTTGGATGAACTCAAAATTGGTAAATTGGTAGGAAAGCTTAAAACTTTTGAGATGGAACTTGAAATGGATGAAAGGGACAGCAAGAAGTCAAAGGATATTGCTTTGCAAAGTGTCAAAGAGATGAGTGAAAACTTGAGTGAAAAATCATCCATGTCCGATGATGAGGTTGCCCTTTTTGTCAAAAGATTTAGACGAATTCTTAGAAATAAAGGGAGAGAAGCTAGGACTAGTGGTAACAACTTTAAGGAGTCCAAATTCAAACCTCAAGGAGAGAATTCATTTGAGAGAAAACAAGAGAGGAAGTCTAACTTTAAGGAAGGAAGAACAACCAAGAGAGATGTGAAATGTTACACTTGTGGTGGAATAGGTCACATAGCAATTGAATGTGCAAATAATAGAAAGAATTATTCTTCAAGTAAGAATAAAGCCATGAAAATCACTTGGAGTGATAGTGAGAGTGATGACTCAAATGATTGTGAGTCTTCTTCCGATATTGAGGGTGATGAAGTTGCATTTGTTGCATCAATCAAGGAGATTGAACAAGTTGATGGTGGGTCTGACTCAGAATCTGCTCCTGATGATGAGTCGTACACTGCACTTTGTGATAAGTATGACTTACTTTTCACCGAAACTCTTAGCATAAAGGAAGAAAATCAGAAACTAAAGAATGCTAAATTGAAATTGTGTGAGAAGATTGAGTCATTAGAGAGTGAATTAGAAAGTGTGGCTATCTTGAAACAAAATTTTGAGAGTCAAGTCAAAGTGCTCAAGGAGAGCAACATCTACTTTAAATCTTTGAATGAGAAACTTCAAAAAGAAGTACATGAAGCAAATGAGAGCATTGTTGAGCTCACCATTGGGGCTGAAAAGGTTGATAGGATGCTTAGGATTGGAAAGCATCATGGTGACAAAACCGGTTTGGGTTTTAGTGAAAATAGTCCTAGTGTATCTAACACAAAGACCATTTTTGTCAAGTCAAAATCTGATCATGGTGTCAAAAAGGGTCTAGGTTTCATTGACATTGGTCAAAATACATCTCATTCTAAGTCAAGTCAAGCTACATCAAGTGTCACACAAATTGATTGTTCTACTTCACTTAGAAAAACAAAGTTTGTCCCGATTTGTCATTATTGTCATGTCAAGGGTCACATTAGACCAAATTGCAACAAACTTAGAGGAAAGAAATCAAGTGAACCAAAGAGAAATATTTCTCTACAAGAGCAAGTGAACAATCTACTCAAAGAGGTAACCAAAATTGCCTTACTTGTCACCCCACTTCCCAAAAATAAGCCAAGTCCACATCAAAGATGGGTTGTGAAGAGCTCCACTAAATGTCTAGTAACCTTGAATGCTTTTTCAGCCACCAAGAGGAACATTTGGTACCTAGATAGTGGGTGTTTCAAACATATGACGGGAGATAAGGAGGTCTTTACCTCACTTGCTCCTTATGATGGTGGTAGTGTGACTTTTGGAGGAGGAGAGAAGTCTTATGTGAGTGGAAAAGGGGTTGTACACATTCCCGGTATACCCGAATTGAAAAATGTAAGATTTGTTGATGGGCTGAATTCTAATTTGATTAGTATTAGCCAACTTTGTGATGAATGGGGTGGTGAAGTGTGTATGTCCAAGAGTGGATGTAGAATTGTTGACTCCCAAGGAAGGGAGATCTTGAATGCCCCTAGGTCTAGGGATGATTGCTATGTGTTTGATGGCAATGTTGAAAAAATTGAGAATACTTGCAATAGAGCTATTGATGACACTAGCTCTCTTTGGCATCAAAGACTTGGTCACATTAATGTTCATGACCTTTACAAGTTGTCTAAGCATGAGGTTGTTAGAGGTGTTCCAAAGATAGGAAAGCCCGAAACTTTTATTTGTGGTTCATGTCAAATGGGGAAACAAACCAAAGAACCACACAAAAGAGTCAAAGACATAGGCACCTCTAGGACACTTGAACTAATTCACTTGGATTTAGTTGGTCCTGTCCAAACCTTGTCAATAGGTGGAAAGAAATACATTCTAGTCATGGTAGATGATTTTTCTAGGTACACTTGAGTGTCATTTTTTAAGGACAAGTCGGAGACATTTCATCATTTTGTCAAGATTGTGAAACTGCTGAACAGTGAAGGTATGTCGAGTCTGTCAACCCTGTCCAGAATTAGATCAGACCATGGAACTGAGTTTGAAAACTCTCAATTCGATGAGTTTTGTTGTCAAATGGGTATTAAACATGAATTCTCAGCTCCAATAACACCCCAACAAAATGGAATCGTTGAGAGAAAGAATAGGGTTTTGATTGAGATGGCAAGAGTGATGTTGAATAGCAAAAATCTTGCTAAACATTTCTGGGCTGAGGCGGTAAACACAGCATGTTACATCATAAATAGAGTCTACCTTAGGCCGGGAACCAAAAAGACTCCCTATGAACTGTGGAAGGGTAGGAAACCTAAGGTTACACACTTTAGAGTGTTTGGGAGTGCATGTTACATCCTTAGGGATAGAGAACATTTGGGGAAATTTGATTCTAAGAGTGATGAGGGTCTGTTTTTAGGCTATTCATCCAACAGTAGAGCTTTCAGAGTTTTCAATTTGCGAACAAATTCTATGATGGAGTCCATAAATGTGAAAATAGATGATTATGATGCATCTATTGAAATGGCTGCAGATAAGGATGGATTGTTCCCACAATCTGATCCAAAAGAGAATAATTTGGTTAAAGAAGAGTCCAAGTCAGGTAGTGATGAACTTACTGATGACACAAAAAATGTTGAGTTTGATAAGTCAGAGAGCAAACAAAATGACAAAACTGTGAGTGACAGATCTGAAAAACCAAGATGGGTGAGGTGTAACCATGGTGAAGATGTAATTCTAGGTTCTTTAGACCAGCCAGTTAGGACTAGAAAACAAATGGCCAATGAACTTGCTCATGTGTGCTATGTGTCCATTGTTGAACCTAAAAATGTCAAAGAAGCACTCAATCATGAGGAATGGGTGAGTGCAATGCATGAAGAATTGAACCAATTTGAGAGAAACCAAGTGTGGACTCTTGTAGAAAGACCAGCCAACACAAATGTCATTGGAACCAAATGGATCTTCAAAAATAAATCTGATGAATTTGGGAATGTAGTTAGAAACAAGGCTAGGCTTGTTGCTCAAGGGTACTCTCAATTAGAGGGTATTGATTTTGATGAGACTTTTGCACCCGTTGCTAGACTTGAGTCCGTTAGGTTACTTTGTGCCATTGCATGCCATCTTAAGTTCAAATTGTATCAAATGGATGTTAAAACGGCATTTTTAAATGGTTACTTGAATGAGGAAGTTTTTGTGGAACAACCAAAAGGTTTTGAGGATCCTCACATGAGAGATGGTGTTTATAAATTGAGGAAAGCCTTGTATGGGCTGAAGCAAGCTCCAAGAGCTTGGTATGAGAGACTCTCTCATCACTTGTTGTCCAATGGGTATCAAAGAGGGTCGGTTGACAAGACCCTATTTGTAAAAAGGTTAAAAAATGATGTCTTGATTGCTCAAGTTTATGTGGATGATATTGTCTTTGGTTCAACTTCAAATTTTCATGTTAAGAGATTCATTGATGTAATGTCTAGTGAATTTGAAATGAGTCTAGTTGGTGAAATGAATTTCTTTTTAGGGCTGCAAGTTAAGCAAGTAGATAGTGGGATATTTATCTCCTAATCTAAGTATGCTAGAAATTTGGTCAAAAAGTTTGGGCTTGAGTCTTCTAAAGTGGCTACTACTCCAATGAGTAAAAGCTCCAAACTTCATAGGGATCCAAGTGGTAAGCAAGTGGACCAAACCTTGTATAGAAGCATGATAGGAAGTCTCATCTACCTCACAGCTAGTAGACCGGACATATCGTTTGCTGTAGGAGTGTGTGCTAGGTTCCAAAGTGATCCCAAAGAATCTCATTTGTTTGCAACCAAGAGGATCATCAAATATGTAAGTGGGACTCTTGACTATGGGTTGTGGTATACCCATGATACCAACACTAAATTGGTTGGATTTAGTGACTCTGATTGGGCTGGGTGTAGTGATGATTTGAAGAGCACCTCGGGTGGTGCTTTCTATGTTGGGAATAACTTAGTGTCTTGGCATAGCAAGAAGCAGAATTCTGTCTCTTTGTCGACTGCTGAAGCTGAATACATAGCAGCAGGGAGTTGTTGTACACAACTCATTTGGATGAGACAAATGTTAGCCGATTATGGAATTGATGAGAAAACCTTTCTTATCTATTGTGATAACATGAGTGCTATAGATATCTCCAAGAACCCGGTGCAACATACTCGAACCAAGCATATTGACATAAGACATCATTTCATTCGAGATCTTGTGGAGAGTGGAACTCTTATTTTGACTTTTGTTCCTTCCGAACAGCAACTTGCAGACATCTTTACAAAGGCTTTAGAGAATCCAAAGCACATTAGTCTTCGGAAGTCAATTGGCATTTGTACACATGCATGATTCTTTGTAGTTAAATGTGCTTCATTGTTTAAGTTCCTTTCTTTGGTTTAAGTAGTTTCGTTTTTTTTAACCATTTTGAAAGGTCTTAACATTGCTTGTCACACTCTCTTTGATATTCAAAAAGGTTCTTGCATCACATGTGTTATGTCAATAAGCATAATCCTTTCTTCTTGTCCAATGTTAGCTTTGAGATCTCTTTCTATTTAACACTTTGTCATGGTCAATCAAACTTGTTAAATACTTTTCAAAGACAATTTATTTGAGGATGCAATTTAGCCTTTCAGTGACTCTGATTGGGCTGGGTGTAGTGATGATTTGAAGAGCACCTCGGGTGGTGCTTTCTATGTTGGGAATAACTTAGTGTCTTGGCATAGCAAGAAGCAGAATTCTGTCTCTTTGTCGACTGCTGAAGCTGAATACATAGCAGCAGGGAGTTGTTGTGCACAACTCATTTGGATGAGACAAATGTTAGCCGATTATGGAATTGATGAGAAAACCTTTCTTATCTATTGTGATAACATGAGTGCTATAGATATCTCTAAGAACCCGGTGCAACATACTCGATCCAAGCATATTGACATAAGACATCATTTCATTCGAGATCTTGTGGAGAGTGGAACTCTTACTTTGACTTTTGTTCCTTCCGAACAGCAACTTGCAGACATCTTTACAAAGGCTTTAGAGAATCCAAAGCACATTAGTCTTCGGAAGTCAATTGGCATTTGTACACATGCATGATTCTTTGTAGTTAAATGTGCTTCATTGTTTAAGTTCCTTTCTTTGGTTTAAGTAGTTTCGTTTTTTTTAACCATTTTGAAAGGTCTTAACATTGCTTGTCACACTCTCTTTGATATTCAAAAAGGTTCTTGCATCACATGTGTTATGTCAATAAGCATAATCCTTTCTTCTTGTCCAATGTTAGCTTTGAGATCTCTTTCTATTTAACACTTTGTCATGGTCAATCAAACTTGTTAAATACTTTTCAAAGACAATTTGTTTGAGGATGCAATTTAGCCTTTCAATATAATTTCTCTTTTATGATCCATCTTCAGCTAAGTTTTCCTCATTTGAACAAATGTGCACCATACAAAAATAACCAAAAAAAAAAAAAAAAGGAAGTGTGACCAAAGAAGTCACGGCCCTAGGGAGAAATAAGGTGTTTTTATGGTGTTCTAGGGTAAAGAGTCGCAAAATTGGACCAAATCATTGCACTTAACTTGGGATGTGCCTAAACAAAACAAATGAAAATAATTTTCTCATAGCCATTGTCATGAGTTGAAAAACTTTGCTTTCAAGATTTGTTCCCAAATTAGAAATTCTCTTGAGTGGTTAAATTCTAATCTCTTGTTGTAGATGAAACTTATTTAACCTCTTTGGTTGTCTTTGACATTGTTTTTCCATCTTGAACAAGTCTTGAATGCTAGCATTGACCTCCCTATTTCCCAAATATGTTTATTTTCTTGCATAAAATTTTGCAATTTTCATTTTCCATATCTATTAGAGTGTTGACTTTGATGGTTAATTCTTTTCAATTGTGTTTGTTGTTTTGTCAAATTTTTTTTCAAAAATAAAATCCCTGAAGCACATCTAACTCGTAGATTTTTCTTGTGTGTCATTGCTTCCAACTCTTCCAGGATTCCTCTATCTTTTCGTCAAATTCCATGACTGTTTTATGTCTCAGTTCTGTTCTGTACGAACTTTGTCCATTTTGACTGGTCTGCAGTCGTCACATACAGTCATTTTAACACGACCATTCAGCTCTTTTGGGTTACTGTTCATTAAAGGGCATTTCAGTCTTTTTTGCATGCCTATTTTCTTCTCTAGCTGCCCCTCATATTATATGTCTATATTCTGCAAGCCCGGTATTGAGATGCTGCAGCTGCTGCAGTTTATCAGCTTTAGGGAGAGTTAACATTTAGGGGGAGTTAGTCTTTAGGGGGAGTTTGTCTTTAGAGGGAGTTCAAATTTCAGGGAAGTTATGACATTTACTTCAGTTCTTTTTTGATCATGTTGCCATTGATTTTTCTTGCACATTTTCCAACTCTATGCTCTCTTGCACTTCACTCTTCTTTTTTATGTATGTCCTTTTGTCTTTCCATGACAAAAAGGGGGAGAATATATTTGTTTAATCTACATTGCTTGCTGTGTTTAAACTGCATTGGTTGCTGTACTATCATATTTTGTGTTGTGCAAGTACTTCTTCTTGCAGGTACATTATAACATAGTGTTGGGCTGAGTGTTGAGAGTCTTGTGAGGTGAATGGGTTGATGTTTTGTCAAGGAAAGCCAAAGGGGGAGATTGTTAGTTTCTAAGATTTGTTATATTGGCTATTTTCCTTGTCAAAACCATTGTATTTATTTTATTTAATCACTCACAAGCTCTAGGCTAGATTAAGTACAAGATCAGTTGTATTGAAGAAGTCAAGAATGAACAAAGACTCAAGGTATACTGCACTTCATTCATTTCATGAAAATAACAGTTTTTTGTCTATTTGACTAGTCATTCACTGAACATAAAGAACAATGTTTTTCACGTACAGTGGTTGATACTTAAGTCACAGTCACTACAGTGGGGCCATTTCGGGTTTTACTTTTAAAGCCCATTTCATTGAAAGCCCATGTTCTGTTTTTTACTAAACATGCATGTGCATTGCACATGGCTTGGTTCCCCTACTGTATCAATCAGATCTGATTGCTTCTTTGCCATTCACGCCACACACCTACACACATCAGCACTATTCATCATCTTCCCCATTTCTAATTTTTGCAAAATAAAGCAAAATTCCTTTTTACAGCTCCTCATTCCTATCCTTAGTAATACTAGGATACCCCTCTAGGACAAAGAGAATATGCCCCGTATTCGTCTCTTGTGGACAGCCATTGATTGGCTTCCACGTGGCTCGGGCAAACACGGAATTGGTGTGTGTGTGTGTACGGGTATATGATGTACTCTGTTCAGATCTTTTTGGTGTGTCTATGAGCATTTTCACTGTGTATTTTCGTGGTTTCATGCCTGGGTATTTTTCAGGGTGAGTGCTCAATTTTATCAAGTCAGAAAATGTTCATTTAATTCTTCAAAATCAAAATGATTTTCTGAACTTGTTTGTTTCATCTAAAATTCTAAATGGGTTTGAATGTTTAAATCTTTTCATATATTTTTCAAACACATTCATTTTAGATTTTAGTTGAAGGATTCTATATCAACCTCTTCATGCCTCTTGCTTGAGAAGGTTGATTTTCTTTTTTAAAGAATCCAAAATTTGCATATCATGTTTATACATTGATGAATCTGCTGGGCTTGGTGTGAATTGGTGCCATGAGTTGATGAGCTTGGAGTTTGAGCTGCCTTCTTCATGAATGACCGATTGCCTTGCTTATGGAAGTTGCACAAAGGGGTAAGAAAGCTGCCACTTAGTTTAGGACTTAGTGATTGAGCTTGTGTGCTGTATGCTCCCTTTGTATTGAACCTCCTCTATAGTGGATTGCCCGGTCAGCTGAAAAAGACCCCCAGTTTTTACCCTTTGTGGTTTTTCTGGGTGAACATCTTGTGTGCATTCATCTTCCCTTTTTGTGTTGTTATGCTTATTGACTCACTCAACTTTTAAACACAAATCTGTACTGTAGCTATATGCTTGAAATTGATATATGTCTTATATAACTGTCTAGCTAATCACACACCACTGTAGTTGTGGATAACACTGGGATGCCTACTGTGATGGGTCCTCTGAGTGTATAGGATGTCACTTGATCCTTTGGTGTGTTTGATTTGTGTTGTTTACAAAAGTGATTTTTGGTTTTTAGAAGTCAATCTGGAGTTTCATATTTTAGTTACTAAATCGTCTGAGTTGTGTCTGTTTGACTAGTTCCTGAATGATCACATAAATCAAAAATTGGGGTCCGATCACTGAAAGTGAAATTAATCAAGTTTATTAAGTGAATATATCACCTAAATTAAACTTTCACCTTTCATACTCTTATTTTTCTCTTTTGTTAATTAAATGAAATTGGCGATTTTACTAACTAGAGAGAAACTTTCCTACAATATAGATATAGTTAATTTGGTATCTCAATTTAATAACATAATGACACCTATATTTTTATAGTTTATCACATAAAAGAGAAAAACTTACGTGTAATGGGTGTATACACCCAAGGAATAAAATTTCGGGTTTCGAGGAAATTTCGATGAAAATTTCGACGGAAATTTCGAGACGAAAATTTTGAAAATTTTTAAATTTCGATAGAAATTAGACAGAAACGACGGAAATTGCTATCAAAATACGAAAATTTTGAATGAAACTGTACCATATGTTTATTTAACATATTATCTATTATATTGATAAAAAACATTGAAGAAACCAAATTATATAGTAAGTTTCATGTGATATAAGATGAATATAATGTGGACTGAAGGCAAATACTATGAAATAAAATTAGTATAATGAATAAATGAAATTAGTATATTCTTTATACTTTATAATCTATACACTAAATCCTAATATTAAACTCTATATACCCTAATTTTATACTCTATAATGTATACTCTAAACCCTATATATTTTATAATGTATACTCTATATTGTTTAGAATATAATATAGGATATTAGAGTTTATGCCTTTTAGGATATTTTTAATTATTTTTTTATATAAAAATATATTAGGTTTAAAAACAACTAAACAAAACCCCAAAACGGCCAAACGAAACTCTAAACATTTTTTTTTCTTTCCAATTGCCCAAAGGCCCCAATCAATCCTAAATCTTTTTTTTTTTCTCTCCTTTTCTTTTTTTCTTTTCTTTTTTTCTTTTCCTTTCTTTTTTCTTTCGTTCCTTCTTTTCCCATCTCCTTCCTTTTCTCCCCGTAAGTCTTAGAGTCCAGAAGACTCCAGACTGAGACTCCCCACTTTTTTCTTTTTTCTTTTTTTCTTTCTTTCTTTCATTCCTCTTCCTTTTCCTTTCCTATTTCCTTCCTTTTCTCCCCGTAAGCCTTCATCCAGTGGCCATTCTCCCTGTAAGTCTTCCTCCAGTGGCCATTCTCCCCGTAAGTCTTCATCCAGTGGCCATCTTCCCTCTCCATTTCCATTATTTCAGTTACCTTTTCTTTCTCTCTCCCTCTAACTCATCTGATCTCTACTCTCTCCTCCCTCTCTTCTCTCTGCGCGATCTCCTCTCCCCGGGCCGATCTCTTCCTCCTCTCTTCTCTCTCCCCGGCGACGACAGGCGACAAGGCCGGCTCTCCTTTTTCTTCCGTCTCTCCCACTGGTCGCTGCCTCCTGTCTCCAGTCGAAAATTTCGGCGAAATTTTTCGAAATATTTTTAATATAGTGTTAAAATTTCCATACCCCTAAAAATCGAAATTTTCAGCGAAATTTTGCCGAAAATTTTGAAATTTAACACCTTGTATATACCCACCTTTCACAATTAATGGTCATATAACTAATATATAAGGACGTGTTGTGAGAGAGTGGGAGTATAACTTCGTTACATGTAAGTTTTTGTCCACATAATTAAAAATATAGGCACAAGTACATTTGCATCCATCAACTATAGGGTTCATTTCAAGTTGGTTCACAAATTATAAAACATTTTAAATTCTCCCATTAACTAACAAAAAACATTCAAATTCCCTCATTAACTAACAAATTAAAAACATACGGAATAGTCTATCTATTAAGGATTCCGTCAAAGGGACTGTTAAGTGTCATGTTAGATGTAGTCCACTAAGCCTACTTAAACACTAATTCTCATAATATCTAACAAAAAACCAGCCTTTGCACTGTATAAGATTCAATTTATAGTGGAAATTGTGGACATAACTATTGGGTGAGCACCCTAATTCCAATGGTTAAATGCATTATTTTTAGACTTTAGAACAAAAAATCGATTTTTTTTAATTTATGAGGGCTTACGTTTTCATTTAAAAAGGGGGAAAAGTGGGGGCCCATGTCAGAGATAGGTGCCACGTGTCATCGTGGAATGAGCGGTAAATTATTTTGAGGTCAAACGCATTTTTGTCCTCTATCAGTCAATGCCAAGTCATTAAAAATGTCGGTCGGACTATGTCTAGCGTGGCACTTAACGGTGCTTTTGACAAAATTCCTAACGGATAGACCATTTTGTAAATTTTTGTTAGTTAATGGGGAATTTTAAATATTTTATAGTTCGTGGACTAACTTAAAATAGACTCATATAATTGGTGAATGTAAATGCACTTGAGTCAAAAATATATTTCTCCAATTTTAAGATAGATCTACTCTATATCTTGCAATGCCAACTCAACCTATATCCCTGTTATAGCCTTAATATACAACAAATCTCTAAATCCAAATTAATATACAGCAAAAGGCATTAAAATTTTTCCATAGAAAGTGGGAATCCACCTGGTACTCTTTGTTTGCCTCATGGAAAAACTCTCTTACTCTTGCTCTATATATCCTTACCCTTTACAGCTGCTTCTGCCACCTGTGCCCCCCCCCCCCCAACCTCTAATTAATTGACCCTTCTTGTTGATTTTTCTATTATTTTTGTTAATATATATGACATATATTTTTTAAATAAATATTTTTGACATAAGAAATGAAATAATTTCTTGTGTAACATGTGTAAATCCAGGTGATCATCATTATATATTCTTTTTAATGGTAAAAGTTGATCTATCTTGCTCATTTTTTTTTAAAAAAAAAATTCTTATTTTTGCTGGAAATACTTAATGATTGATTAACTTAAGAATAAGTTAATTATCTTAATTTTTTTTGTTTGTGAAAAAAATTCTAATTATGTAAAGATGATTTTTATTATTATGAATGTTCTGAGAGAAACAATTGTATATTCAAAACAATGAAGTTATTATACAACATTCTTAAAATTTAAAGACTCATAAAAGGAAAAATATTATACTTATAACACAAAAAAAATTATTAATCAATACTAAATATTTTGCACGTACACACACACTCTCTCTTATATGTACTCTAGGATATATGCTGCTGTTTTTCACTATTTTTCTGCATAACCTTTACTGGCCGGTGGCAACAAAAAGGCCTCTTATGCGAATCAATATCCAATCATTTGCTAGATTTACAAGGGAGACAACTCGATCATGACTCATAAAGAGCATATTACCTAAATGATTGAAAATCTTAAGGTTTAAGTATCATGCATCCTTGTCAATAAGTCAACTCAGTACCACCATTTTAGGAAGAGAATATAGGAAGTTTTATTATATTCTTTTAATGTATATATTTACTTTCCCTGTTTGTAAAGATTGAACTTGATTCTAGAAAACTGATTAGTAAGATAGCTTTTGTATAAGTTACGCACAACGTGGAATAAAAAAGTATTCTGGCAAATCATATTTCTCTTTCCAATTTGACATGGTATCAGAGCAGGGATCGAATATCCTCCTAGCTCTTTCTTTTTTCTTTTGCTAAGTTCATTGTTTTTCATCAATCTCCACCATGGTCAATGAACATAACTCGGTTGGGGGTTCATCTGATGCCTCCAATCCATTTTTTATTCATTATTCTGATCACCCCAGAATGGTCCTTGTCTCCAAACCTCTTAACGGAGACAATTACGCTACCTGGTGCCGATCCATGCGGATCTCATTGAGTGCCAAAAACAAACTCGGTTTTGTCGACGGCACTGTGAAAGCTCCTTTTGGAAAATCCAAGGCTGATGATCTTGCTTCATAGCAACGTTGCAATGATTTGATCCTTTCCTGGATTTTGAATTCCCTTGAGCCAGATATTGCTGACAGTGTCATCTACTCAACAACGGCTCATGAGATTTGGCAGGACCTTCGAGAACGTTTTTCTCAAAGTAACGCTCCATGGATCTTTCAGATTCAACGCACCTTCGCTGCTTTTACACAAGATCAATTGTCTGTGGCTGCCTATTATCCAAAATTGAAGGGCTTATGGGATGAGTTGGCCTCCTACAATGATCTTCCATCATGTACCTATGGTGCTGCAAAGAGACATGCTGACCATGCCGAGAACAACAAACTGATGCAGTTTCTGATGGGATTGAATGAATCCTAAAGTGCCGTGCGCGGTCAAGTCCTTATGATGAATCCATTGCCAACTTTGCGACAAGCCTATTCCTTGATCTCTCAAGAGGAGAAGCAGCGTGAATTGGGTGCTTCTCGTGAGACTTCAGAATCTGCAACCATGGCTGTTCGCCAAGGCTCACAGCCGAAATCATATTTTTCTTCTTCTAGTCGCAAGCCGCTGCATTGTTCTCATTAGATCAGGATCACCATACAATTGAGACATGTTATAAACTGCACAGGTTCCCACCTGGACACCGTCTCCATAAGTCCAACAAGTCGCATCGTGGTGGTGGTCGTAGCAATCGCGGTGGTGGATCTTCCTCTACTAACAATGTGATTGATGACCCTTCTGTCCAGGAATTAAAATCAGCCATGTCTGGACTTTCTGATACTCAGTCTCAACAGATTCTTTCTATTATGAATAGTAAAGAAACTGAGCAATCAGCTGCTCCTCAAGCCAATGCCGTAGGGATTTCCACAGGTTTGTTTCAATCATCGTCACACCTCCGTCGATGGATAATCGACAGCGGTGCGACGGACCATATTACATCTTCATTGCATATATTCACTCACAGTTTCAAGAATAATACATTGTCGCCAGTTATCATGTCTAGTGGAGAACAGGCTCCGATTATTTCCACAGGCAGTTTATCATTAAATTCATCCATATCTATGCAAGATGTATTATGTGTACCAACTTTCAAAGTTGATTTGATGTCCGTGAGTAGAATTACTAGAGGATTGAATTGTTCAGTAATTGTTTTCCCTTCTTGGTGTCTTCTGCAGGACTTGGCTACGAAGAAGGCGATTTGTTTGGGTAGGCAACATAGAGGCCAGGCTCTATTACTTGGTGGCGTTGGCATCTTCTAGACCAAAACCCGTCATCACACCTTCTTACAATGTTGTTCTATCATCTACCGAGCTCTGGCATCGTCGTTTGGGTCATCCCTCTTCTTCTAGTTAGAATTTATGGCCAAAAATTTATTACATTTTCCTTTTAAATTAAATAATGCTTGTGCTGTTTGTCCTCTCGCCAAGCAGAGTCGTCTTCCTTTCAGTACTAGTTATATTTCAACAACTAAACTTTTTAGTCTTATTCACTGTGATATTTGGGGGCCTTATAAAACAGCCTCTCTTTCTGGAGCAAGATATTTCTTAACAATTGTTGATGATTATTCTAGATTTACTTGGATCTTCCTTATGCATCATAAACATGAGACACAACATCTTCTTAAAACTTTTTTCTCCCTTGTTCAAACACAATTTCATTCCCAGGTTCAAACACTTCGAGTGGAAAATGGGGGAGAATTTTTTTCTTTGCTTAATTTTTTCAAAGAAAAAGGCATTTTTTATCAGCATTCTTGTGTCTACACGCCTCAACAAAATGGCGTTGTCGAATGAAAGCACTGCCATATTCTTAAGATGGCAAGGGCTTTACGTTTTCAGGCACATTTGCCTTTATCTTTTTGGGGGGACTGTGTGCTTACTACTGTACACCTCATCAATCGGCTTCCAACACCAACCCATTCCAACCGGACACCTTTTGAACTTCTTTTTGCCAAGCCACCCACTTTCTCTCATTTTCGGGTTTTTGGGTGTCTTGCCTATGCTACTGAAGTTCATGTGTCTCACAAATTTGATTCTCGTGCCAAGAAATGTATTTTTATTGGTTATCCTTTGGGTCAAAAGGCTTACAAACTTTATGATCTTGCCACTCATAAAATATTTACAAGTCGTGACGTTGTTTTTCACGAAACCATTTTTCCCTTCCAGCCCGTCTCATTCACTCCCTCATCCAGTCCACAATTTGTTTTGCCCAACACCACCACTGAATTCCCTCTCCATGAGTCATCTCCTTCTCTTCTTGCAAACCCAGAACCGGCTAGTCCTTCCTCTCTTGTTTCTTCTCCTTTACTCGCTCCACTTAGCCCGGCCTCCACTCCTGTCCGACATCTTTCCCCAGTTGCTCCCATAGCTTCTCCACCTGCGCCTGATCTCCGCCGCTCTCACCGTCCACATAATCCTCCGACTCATCTTCAGGACTTTGTTTGCTCGCAAGTTATGTTGCCTCTTCCAAACTCGTCGTCGTCTTTGTCAGCAGGTCCTACTCAAGGTACTCGGTTTCCTCTTTGTAATTATTTGTCTTATCATCGCTACTCACTGTCGCATCTCTCCTTTATTGGTACCATTAGCAAGGCTGTGGATCCCCGTTCTTATGCTGAGGCCGCTTCTCATTCTCACTGGCAAGAGGCTATGCGTTCAGAGTTGCAAGCCTTGGAACATAATCACACTTGGACCCTTACCTCTCTTCCTCCTGGCAAGGTTCCTATTGGTTGTCATTGGGTTTACAAAATCAAACATCGTTTTGATGGCACTATTGAGCGTTATAAAGCTCGTTTGGTCGCTAAGGGATATACTCAGCTGAAAGGTATTGATTATCATGATACTTTTTCTCCAACTGCAAAGATGATTACTGTCCGTTGTTTACTCGCTCTTGCAGCTGCTAGGCATTGGTCTCTTCATCAGTTGGATGTTAACAATGCATTTCTTCATGGTGATCTCCATGAGGAAATCTACATGTCCCCTCCTCCTGGTCTTCAGCGACAGGGGGAGCATTTGGTATGTTGCCTCAACAAATCGTTATATGGTTTGAAGCAGGCATCTCGCCAATGGTTTGCTAAATTTTCTGAGGCTATTCAGGCTACTAGTTATGTTTAGTCCAAGGCTGATTATTCTCTCTTCACACATCACCAAGCGAAGTCTTTTACAGCTCTCTTGATATATGTTGATGACATTGTGATTACAGGGAATGATGATACTGCTATTTTATCTCTTAAAAGGTTCTTACACAGTCGTTTTCGTATCAAAGACCTTGGTGACTTAAAATATTTTTTGGGTATTGAGGTGTCCCGATCAAAGAAAGGTATCTCCATTTCACAACGGAAATATACTCTAGAAATTTTAAGAGATGGTGGTTTTCTGAGCGTACGTTCAGTTAATTTTCCAATGGAGCAAAATTCTAAACTTTCGGACACAGGTGACCTTTTCAAAGATCCTTCCAAATTCAGAAGACTAGTAGGGCGATTAATTTACCTCACAATTACCAGGCCTGATATCACTTATTCAGTTCATGTGTTGAGTAGGTTCATGCATGAGCCGCGCAAACCTCATAAGGAGGCAGCCCTGCGAGACTTGAGATACCTCAAAAACACACCAGGACAAGGTCTTTTCTTTTCATCTCATAACGAATTGGTTTTGCGTGCTTATTGTGATTCTGATTGGGTAGGATGTCCAACCACTCGACGGTCTACAACTGGTTACTGTGTGTTTTTAGGGTCTTCTCTAATCTCTTGGAGGACAAAGAGACGAAAGACAATCTCTCTTTCTTCGACTGAAGCAGAGTACAGGGCCATGACAGGTGCTTGTTGTGAATTGACATGGCTTCGTTCTTTACTGAAAGATTTATTCTTGCAGCATTCTGCTCTCGCTTTACTACATTGTGATAACAAGGCAGCTTTGTACATAGCTGCTAATTCTGTTTTTCATGAGAGAACCAGACATATTGAAATGGATTGCCATTTCATCAGGGACAAGGTACAAGATGGTTCAATCGTTACAAAACATGTTTCCTCATCACACCAACTAGCTGACGTGTTTATAAAGCCATTGGGAAAAGATGCTTTCTCAACTATGCTGCGCAAGTTGGGAGTTCTTGACATCCACTCTCCAACTTGAGGGGGAGTGTCGATAAGTCAACTCAGTACCACCATTTTAGGAATAGAATATAGGAAGTTTTATTATATTCTTTTAATGTATATATTTACTTTCCCTGTTTGTAAAGATTGAACTTGATTCTAGGAAGCTGATTAGTAGGATAGCTTTTGTATAAGTTATGCAAAACGTGGAATAAAAAAGTATTCTGGCAAATCATATTTCTCTTTCCAATTTGACAATCCTTAAGGATGACAAACCCAGCCGTTTTAGACATTTACATCAATAAACAAAGAATATTAAAGTCCCACAACTCACAAATATTTTGAGTTGTACAGCAAAAAGTTGATATAACGTCTTTGACAACGGTCAATGCCAAGGTGATGATACTCTTTTCAGAATTTAATTTGTATAAGATTTTTTCATAATTTAATTTATGTTTTTTTTTTTTTTGTAGAGCACATCAGCACATGAGCAGCCCTAAAACTAGTGCTTTGGGTAATGTGGATACGGGTACCCACCTGTACTCGCACTATTTGGATAATGTGAGTATAGTAAATGCGTAGTGGGATGGTTATGCCATCCATGTATATATTTAATTTTGTACCTGCATAAAAAACACAGGCGGGTATTGTATAATACCCACAGGTTACCATGCCTATCTCCACTATTGTCTCGGGCCAGCGAACAAAAAAGATCGATGAAGAACAAATCTGATAAACAGGTATGAGATTAAGAGAAACCCAAATTAATTAATTGAACTAAACTAATACACTGAACGCATCAGTGAATAGGAAAGAAAAAAAAGTATAAATCAAAGAAGAAAACAAAAAAGATAAGAGAATATCAGGTGACGTCGAAAGAGATAGATGACACCGACAGAAGAATACCAAGTTACGCTGGAGTCAGAGATGACGGAGGCAACGGCGGCACTGGAGACAATGGTGGAGATGGGTCGTATTGAGAGAGGAGGAGGTAGAGGAATGAGTTTTTTTTTTTTTCCATGAAGGTGTTTTGGTTTGATTAGTGTGTGTATCTATTTTTTATTTTAATATAATATTAGTTTTAGTAAATAATTAATGTTAAAGTAATTATTCAGCAGATGGATTCTCTGATTAAAATCTACCGTTGGATCATATGTGAGCAGGAAATTCTCCGCTAAGAATACGAACTAACCATGTTATGCCTGTGTATTTTATTTGTTGTGATGGGACAAATGCATTAGGGATGGGGGAAGATCATGTTGAGAACAATGAAGCAAATCAACAATATGCAATCAACAAGCTGAAGCACCTGTTAAGGATAATGAAGCTCAATCACATGCAATCAATGCTATAGACATAAGCATTCGTTGCTTGTAATGATCAGGTAGCTAAAACATGAGGTAGTATCACATGCAAACTCTATTGACTGGGACCAAGAGGTAGTTTGGGATCGATTACAATGCATTAGAAGGGGTAATAATGAAGAGCTAGCACTTGGTACGTAGACCTTAATGTGGAAGTTGAGGGGCAGCGTGGGGATAATGATGTGAACCTAGTACACATTAATGTAGAAGGTGAGAGGCATAATGGGGAATATGCATATGGAGATGAGGATATGGAGATGAGGATGAAGACAATGTAGATGAAGCAAAAGAAGAAAATGCCAAGGGTGATGGAGAATTTGAGTTCAAAGATAGTAGTGACTATGCGTAGTTTTCAGATGATGATAAGGTGTTTGATGAGCATGTTGATGAACCACAAGTCGAAGGGGTAGAAGAGAATATGGGTTATGCTGGGGAGATATGATCAGATGAAGCAAATTCTAATGAACTCGAAAGTCTTGATGGGTCTGATTCAGATGAGAGTGGAGATAATGTTGTGAGTACACCTAGGGTGAAAACAATTTTACCAAAATTCAAAGAACATAGAAGGGAGACTGATTTGGAAAACCCCACAGTTTGCAATTGGGGATTGTAGACAAATAAATTTTGGTGATATAAAAAATCACTAAACAAGTGTTTTGTGGTCAATAAGTCAAAGTTTGACCGGTTAAAGTCTAATTGACATGTACTATGTAACTTATAAAATTATGACACGTGTTACATGACTCATCCAAATCAAACGGTTCCCAAGGGTGGCACATGGTAATATCAAAAAATGGAAAATGGTTCTCGGAGATCACCAGTTAAATTAAGTTGATGGCAGAAAATGGAAGACTGCCTATTAATTGGTTCTAATTTAAATCATGTATTAAATTAGATCAATTAAATTAAATTGATTGAATCTAATTTAAATTAAGCTAATCAAATTAAATTGATTGACGAGTGATTTAAATTAGGCATTCAATTTGAGTAATCAAATCAAACTGATTGATCAATTCCCAAATCATGGGAATTAAATATCCAATCAAGCCAATCAAATTCAAATTGGCATCAATTAAGGTGAAATTCTCTCAAATCAAGACCCTAATTTCGGGAATTAGGAATTTGAAATCATGAGTCTAGAAGTACCTATAAATACTTGGTTCCAATTCAGAAGATGGGGTTCTTGGCCAAATCAAACTCCCAAAAAGACTGAGAAATTCCCTACACACTTCACCAAATTCGTATGAAGGTCATTACGCTCCATCCAAGGACCGACTTTTTCACCATTCCGTTCTTATTCAAGATCAAGGTTTATCACCCTTGAATCAAGACCCGACTAATTTGGAGATCGAATAAGAGGAATCTCTTCTTGTAGAGAATCCAAAACAGAGATTGTAACCCTGGCCTGAATCATTAATACAGTACATTTATTGTGTACACGTGTTCTTGTTTATTTACTTTTGCATGAATTGTGATCACAAGGATACTTATGCCAATGCTGAGTTGTTCAAGGAGGCTGCAAGGGAGTATGAGGTCCTTAATGGTAGACTCATTGGGTTTGCCAAGAATGAGAAAAAGAGAGTGAGGGTGCAATGTGTTAAACGCTGCCAATTTCTCGATCATCTCTTCTTGTAGAGAATCCAAAATAGAGATTGTAACACTGGCCTGAATCATTAATACAGTACATTTATTGTGTACACGTGTTCTTGTTTATTTACTTTTGCATGAATTGTGATCACAAGGATACTTATGCCAATGCTGAGTTGTTCAAGGAGGCTACAAGGGAGTATGAGGTCCTTAATGGTAGACTCATTGGGTTTGCCAAGAATGAGAAAAAGAGAGTGAGGGTGAAATGTGTTAAACGCTGCCGATTTCTCGATCATACTAGCTTCTAGATTTAATGAGACTGTAACTTTGAGGATAAAAACACTTTACGTGGATCATCATCGTAACAGGGAGGATTAGATGAGGCTAGGATCATCTAAGTTCTGAAAATATGTATGCTGAACAATTGAGGTTTGATCCCAATTGGTCAATTTCTTCATTTCAAGAGGCTATGTTGAGAGATTACATGGTTATAGCATTTACAGGGCAAGATAGCAAGCAACAATGATTAGCCAGGGTAGTTATGAAGAACAATATAATAAGCTATGGGATTATTGTTGGGAGTTGAAGAGAACAAACCATGGTTCCACAGTGTTGATGAAGATTGAGCTGCTGTTGGGGATGCATATTTGCAGGTTTCGTAGGCTATATGTTTGCTTTGAGGCATGTAAGTTGAGTTTTAAAAAGGGTACGTTGTAGGCCTGTTATAGTTTGGATGGGTGTCGTATCAAAGGCCCCCATCTTGGACAATTATTATCTATGTATTGTGGGAATTGATGCCAGCAATATCATGTTCCCATTAGCTTATTATATTATGGAGATAGAAACAAATTTGACCTTAAGTATGGCACACGAAACAAATCTCCTTCCAGGAATTGTGTTAGTCCAAGATATCCTATGTGGTACCATACTTCCATAATAGTAGAATGTGGGAGCCAGGAGTTTCCAAACTCGAGTTATTTACACTTACACCCTCTGAGGTTTATCGTCTTTTCACATACACCCCTTGAGGTTTCAAAAATTACATATACACCTCTTGAGGTTTTAAAACTGTTGCACATAACCCCCTACAATGAGATGAAAAATGATGAGAATGTATGCAAAAATGCATGCTAAGGGGATGAAATGGCCTAATTACTCAAGGTGTAAGGTTTAACCTCAATACAAATATATTCTTCTTTGTTTATTTATTGTTTTCTATTTCAAAGGGTTATATGCAACAGTTTTGAAACCTCAGGGGGTGTACGTGTAATTTTTGAAACCTCAGGGGTGTATGTGAAAAAACGATAAACCTTAGAAGGTGCAAGTGTAAATAACTCTTTCAAACTCCATGTATTCTTTAAATTCTGATTCTTTAGGGTAGAGTTTCAATTTTCACTTAATGACCACAAGCCACCCAACTAGCAATGCAATTTGGTGGGAAAAGAAATGGGGGATTTTATATGGTGAAGAAGGAGCTAACTAAAAGTAGGGGAATGACCTTCAATTTGGTGGGAATGTCTTTCAAAAATGGAGGGAAAGAATGACCTTTAGTATGCCTTGTCCTGCATTTAGGGTCTCTCTGGGGTGTGTTAAAATATCTCTGTCTCTGAAAAAAATTATTTTTGATGGCAATTCAAATTGAAATTGAACAAAGGGACAATATTGATATTTGGTTGCAAATATAAGAGATTATATTTAACGAAAATGCATTTTAGGAACTAAATTGATGTTTGAATGAAAGTAGGGACAATTTTCATTCAGGGACAATTTTATGATAAAAACCCCTAGAATAGTTGTTTTGCTATAACCATTTCTACATACTCTTTAAGATCGACCTAACCAATCTTCTCAGTTTCCCCTCGAAGCTCACTCCCACAGCTCTAAACCCTCCACTGAAACCCCGATTGGGTTTCTCTTATTTGGGCCCCGACCATGGCCTCTATCTCCATCACACTCTCCGCTCTCTCAGTTTCACCCTCTACCTCTCAACCTTCCCACAGAAACCCTAGCGCTTCTTCTCCATCCCTCCCATGGCGTCTTTCCCCCGACAACCTATCGACCTCTTTCCTCGGCAGAAAGCTCTATATTCGAATCCCAAATTCGAAGCAATTGCCTTCAAAGCACCGGACGGCGGTAGCCACGGTCCTGTTCAGCCTCCCAACAGCGTGAGTTTTCTAAGTGTATGCAAGTGTTGTTTGTGTACTTAATCAAAATCATCTTTGGGTTTTGGTGATAATGATTGTTTTGGATTATTTTTTATTTTATTTTTCAGAAAACCGGAGAGGGTGTCTTCTGGGAAAAGCTCAAAGTGAGTTTTTAGTTTCATTGCATTTCGTGTGTTTGTGTATGCTTGCATTTTCTTATGAGAGCTATGTATTTGCGCTCCAGTGAATTATTGATTGAATTTCGGTGTTTAGATGGTCGGCCAGAGCGATAAAGTCGTTTGCTATGGGTGAATTGGAAGCAAGGAAACTTAAGTATCCCAATACTGGGACCGAAGCGCTTCTAATGGGGATTTTGGTTGAGGGTCAGTAAGCTTATTTTCAACCTCGTTTTATGCTTTCGTTTTTAATTTTTCTTATCCTTTAAATCGCCCGTGGAAGATATCAATATGCTTCCATCTGAGTAATTTGTTAGCAAAGAGTTTACATTGTGACTTGTAGTTAAGATAAAGAGCATAACTTAATAGTTCGGGATACATTTTTCTTGCTTATGACAGCTATGGAACAATATATTTATTCTGACTAATGTATGGTTTTGAACTTCTGATTCGTGGTTTTCTGGATCAATGATGCTATATCTTGAATTAACAATGGAAAAATCAGAGTGGAAAAGCTATAATTGTTAAAAAGTGGCATGTTTAAAGGCTTCATTATAATTTTTGTCATCTTTGTAGAAACTAAGAGAGGAAAGCTTACACATTTTGGAATTATGGACTGAGAAATGTCTTCTTTTCTTTTTCATACTGTTCAAAGTCTTATTTCAACTGTGATTTCATTACCATTTAGAACTTATCTGAGATGAGAATTTTCTGACAGGATTATGAATTCTTCACTTTAAGAGTTATTTCATGCTAAAACTTACCTGGTGGCTTTTGCAATGGCTTCTATGTGCTTTGCTGCTCTGTCAATGCTTCTCTTGTGTTCTTTTTCTGTGTTCACATTTCTTGAATATATTAGTTTTGCCTTCAGGAACAAGTCTAGCTGCAAAGTTTCTCAGAGCAAATGGAATTACACTTTTCAAGGTTCGAGAGGAAACTGTAAAGTTACTTGGAAGATCAGACATGTACTTTTTCAGCCCTGAGCATCCTCCATTGACTGAACCAGCTCAGAGGGCCCTTGACTGGGCTGCTGATCAGAAACTAAAGTCAGGTTGTGTAATTTATGTCCAGAAAGTCTATAGATAGTGATTTTCTGGCTTTTTGAAATCTAGAATTGTCATAACCTTTAATTATAATCAACAGAAGAAAGTGGGGAAATAACAGTAACTCATCTGCTTCTTGGGATTTGGTCTGAAAAAGAGTCAGCAGGTCACAAGATATTGGCATCCCTAGGTTTTGATGATGAGAAAGCTAAAGAGCTTTCCAAATCTGTAAGTTTTAAGCTTGATTTTATTTTGAGTAGTTTCCTTTAATAACGACTAATATGATTCTTGTTTCATGCAGATGGACAAGGATTATGTTCATAGCTTTGGATAAGAAGGCCAAAATGTTCTTTTTCAAACAATCCCTAGTTGCTCCTTGTTGAACCTTGGCCTGCACAATCTCCAAACAATATTGTTTCCTGCTGCTATTTGTTCAGGAAGTTCCTCTGCATATGGGTGTTTCAGGATTCAATAATGTTGCTTCAGCATAAATTTGCAATTCTTTGTATAAGGAAGTTGATGGATTCAAAACTCCATGAAGCATTAACCAAGTGCCTCAATGACTCATTACAGCAGAGTTTGCTGAGAAGAAAAGAAAATGGCTCAAGCATTCCTACTGATTCACTGGTTTCTCGCCTGATCTTTATTTTCATTCATCAACTTATAAGCCTTGCTGCCTATATTCAGCAGCATTTCAATATCAGTTGTTTTGACAACTTACGATGGACACAATGAGGATTCTCTTTTTCTTAAAGCTTAAAAGTTGAAACATTCATGGATTCCTTCAATTATGTTCTGATATGGGTTTGCTTTTTGTGGTTTGATCGTGCAACATATGTGGCAAGTTAAAGTAGAAGCTTCTGTTTTTAGGAAGTGGGGGGGTGTGTGTTGCTAGAATTGCCTTTCAAAATAAATAAAGAAGGGCGCTTTCAAGTGCATAAAATCAATAGGTAGCAATTGCACCAAGGTACTAGTATTTGTGGGTTCTGTTAGTTTAGCAGAATAGCTGCTGTAAGTTTAGACTGCGCTTCAGCCAAGCTGTGTCGTGGTTGGTACTGCCATACTGGGGGAACGCAGCTGCCTTCTGGGTCTTCAACTCTTCAGTCCTTGCAGGTTCTTGTTTTTGATGAGTTTATATCATGGTGGCTTTAGGCGTTCTTAAGGTGAGTTTCAAGAGAGCTGATGATTTGTGGATTTAGTGGCTCTTTGGGGTTGGGTTGGGAAACTCCTGCAAGACTGATATTCATTCATCCCTAGTGGTGCCTATTGGCTTATTTAAGGGAAATGGAAAATAAGAACCAACGCTTCCACTCTTCGCCAGCTAATGCAACCCAGCCCATGAAGAACTTTAGTTTAGGTACTAAATAGAGAAGATGAATTCATTTAAAATCAAAATCCTCAATTAGTGATCCAAGGGTGTTCAAACTAGGGCTGCCCTTTAGTTTGGTTTTTACCGAACCGACCGAATTTTTTTGGTTCGGTAAACTGATTAATTTTCACAATTCGAAACCGAAAAAATCCAAAAGAAGTTGGTAAACTGATCGATTACCGAAAATTAAAATCGAATCGATTATTACTGAAAAAACCAAAATATTTTGCGAAACAATTATCAAAATTTAGTTATATATATATGTTTATATAATACTATCATGTTAGTAACATAAATACGAAACTACTAATATTATAAACTAACTATAAGAAAATATAAATGTATAATGTTATCATATTAATATTGTTAAAAGTGTGGGTTAATATATAGTCATTCTCTAATAAAGTAAAAGTTATCATTTTTAAGAAAATAAGAACCTCATAGTTAGGTAAGACTGGTAAGTAATGCATATATATATATATATATATATATATATACAGGCTCCTTCTATTGAGGTATACCTCAACTTATTTATGTTGAGGTATACCCTATTGGGGCCCACACGAGTCGTTTTGTATCAATCCGAACTGTTCATTTTTTACATCTTCATTGATAGATCATTGCTGCAAAAAATTAGCTAAATCGGAAATCATTTGTCTATCTAACTTTGATCAAATAAATGGACGAACCAAATATTTTCAATGAAACCGTCCATTTGTTTTATCAAAGTTAGATAGACAAATGATTTCCGATTTGGCTAATTTTTGCAGGGATGATCTATCAATGAAGATGTAAAAAATGAACGGTTCAGATTGACACAAAACGACTCGTGTGGGCCCCAACAAGATCATACCTCAACATAAATAAGTTAAGGTATACCTCAATAGAAGAAGCCTGTATATATATATATATATTATATAGTATCCATATTTATCGGTATATGCATACTAAATAAATATGATAGATACTAATATATATTATCAAACTACTTGTACTAGTATGTATTCTTTGAAATACTAATATTGATATTATTTTTATTAATACTAGTACTATACTAAACTACCAATACTATTCGTGCAAATATATATCTATCAAATATTATATGTTATGCATCATATTTAATTGAATTGCAATTTATATTGTATATAATAAGTAATATTATAATTAAACCGACGATATACTGAAAATGAACCAAAATTATTAGATAAAAAATTACCAAAATCAAATTGAAAATCGAAGTTTACAAAAAATTAAAGAAACCAAAATTTTCTTTAATGTTTTGAATTTTGTGCAGAACCAAAACCCAAGTTCAAATGCTTGCCAATATTGGTTTAGGATAAACGGGCCGTCACCGTACAATGATCATACAACTGTGGTTACATGACAATGACACTCTACTTCATTTGTTTGTTAATGTATGAATTCCATTATGGTTTTGCATTGTAAACTCTTGTTCGTAGGGCATAAGTCCTAATTTATGAACCATTATAAATCTTTAACCTTCAATTCTAATATGACTGCATGACAGTCATATACTAATATATATATATATATAGGAGTGCTCTAAAGTTAACCAGTTAGCAAGTTAATACGAAGCTAACTATGCTTTTAGGCCCACCATATAACTAATCTCATAATCCGAACCATCAATTATTTAGGCCCTACTTCAAAGATCATCATTGCAAAAAATTAACTAAATCAAAAATCATGTAGTCATCTAATTGAGATCAAATAAATAGACGATCAGTATTTTCGATAAAAGCATAAAAATAGTTGTTATTATAATCAAATGGCTAAATGACTTCAGATTTTGGAGATCTTTTACAGAAATGATCTTTGAAGTAGGGCCTAAAAAATAAACGGTTTGGATTTTGAGATTACATTGTGAAGTGGGCCCAACATGGTGGTTAGCTTTATATTAACTTACTAACCAGTTAGTTTTAGAGCATTCTTGTATATTATATATATATGATTGAATGGCAGACACACTAATATGTAATTGTTGAGTAGTCACAACTATATACTAAACAAAAATTAAGCATTTGAATATTGAATTTTGAGCCAGAGGTTCGAACACTTCTAAAGGAATTTTGTGTCCTAACCTGATTTTTAGCCCCAAATTAATGTGTCATTTGCTTAGTACTAACCTTAAAAAATTGTTTACCACTATTTTATTGAAGGAAAAAGTTGCACTAGATATTTAATCCACATTTTCATTATTTTATTAATATGTTTTTTCTAAATATATACTGAAATAAAATTATAAATTACCCTACAAATCTATAAATTTATAAAACCACCCATTAAATCCCAAAAGATTACCTTTTCCCTCCCAATAAGAAGATTTTTCAAAGGCATACTCTTTACCTTTGACATTCTGGTGTAGCGTATTTGGTTTTTGCAATATTTGTAAGGGTACAGCTATTCACATTCTCAATTTGTCATTATGTAATTTTTCTGTGTGTTTTAAATAATAAAATGTGTTATTACTTCTAAGGGCTTGTTTGGTTCGCATAATTGATTTCTTGGGAAATCATTTCCTATGCATTTTCTAGGGGGAATTAGAATTAATGTAAAATTTTTATTCCTGTGTTTGGTAATGCTAGAAAAGTAAACTAGAAATTACCTTTTTATTTCCATTCCTATGTTTGGTTTGTGCAGAAATATGAAATAAAAATTGTCTAATTTTTCAATTATACTCTTATCTATTACAGATATAATGAATGAAAGTATGTAATGTAAGAATTCTATATGGACAATTCTAGTTCACTACCAGCTGTACTATCAGTGTTTTATAAGGTTTGACGAACTTATTGAAAATTGTAATAGCTCACCTAGATATGAATTAGGACTCTAGTATAAGGAGCAATGTTTAAGCATGACACTTAGTCCATTATGAGTAGGACTTCTCAAGATAACCCTTATATATAGAGCTAGTCTATGCTCTCATACATATTGCGTAAACTGAGCCCTATAAACCAGTTGCATTAAGTTGTAGATAGGGTAGAAGACTAGTTCATGTGTTCCTTGTTCTAGATGGTTTCCTCAACTCCAGGTTAGTCATGTTAACTAATATGCAGTAATCCTTTTGTGTTCTTAATCATGTATGCATACGGTATATGTCTATTTATGATATATGATGTTTACATGTGGTATCAGAGCTAGACATACATGCTTAAGAATCAAAAGGTTTTCAATTGATGTTTGCTTAAACAAGAAACGAAAAACAAATTAAATTGTATATGTTATGTTTTTCTTACTAAAAGGGCCAGGTTTTAAAGTTTAATTTTAAAAGCCCAAAGTTTATATTTTGTGGCCCATACAGTAAGACCCGACCCAAGTAGCTGTGGAACAAAACCTTGTTTCGTTTCACACTTCATAAATAACTAGTAGGAATGAGATTTTAAGGTTTTAGGTCGTTACTTTATGACAATCGATTATCAATCAATTTATATTTTTTGCAATTATGGAAATTTTCGATTTTATTCTATGAATAATTTGGCTAACTGGTGCAGCATGAGCCTTATGCACCAGGTAAGTTCTTCGACTTTCATGTTTTCAATTACAGAATTTCTTCTTAGAGCACATATGGGGATGCACATAGGTTTATTTTTAGTCTAAGCATGCTTCCCCATTATTGAGATTGTTGAAATTGATATGCTGCTGTGTATATATGCTGCTTTTTTTTGTTTCTTTTTTATTCTGGGATACATATGTTAAGATCATAGTTGAGTATATGTTGGCATATCTGATTGTATATATATAAACACACTTAAGCAATTAAGTCTTACTGGAAGAACATATCAGGATTTTCAATCTTCTGTTTTAGGGGAAATATGAGGAAAATGACTTCAACTTGTGTGTCAGAGTCAGATCAGGACTCCCCCTTCAAAAGTGCATCCGTCAGGACTATTATTTCATTTAAGCGTCAAATGAGGCTATTCCGTCATATTCGTTAACATTTTTCATTAAAAATATTAAAATATTATTTTTCACTATTAAAATATTTATAAAAATTAAAAAAATAACACTAAAATACAAAAACTAAAAGAAGAAAAAATAAAAACAAATTAAAGAAGAAAAAATATTATAATTTTTAACGGAAAAAATAATTATAAATATTTTTTATATTTTTTCTTCTTTCAGTTTTTTAATTTTTATTAATTTTATTATTTTAGTTTTATTTTTTAATTTTTTATAAATATTTTAATAGTAAAAAAATAATATTTTAATATTTTTAACGGAAAGTGTTAACGGATTTGACGGAATAGCCTCATTTGAGGCTTAAGTAAAGTAGTAGTCCTAACAGATACACTTTTGAAGGAGGAGTCCTGATCTGACTCCGACACCTAAGTTGGAGTCCTCTTCCTAAAATTAACCCTTTATTTTAACATGGTTGTTCTCATACCATAATAATTGCTTAAAGAACCCCTTTTTTTATCTTAATCCAGAAACCAAAATTAACTAGTATTACCAAAATAATATAACTTGATTAAAGTTTCTTGGGATTACAGTTTTACGATCAACCTTGTAGTATCAAATATAATAAAATACAATGTTTATTTCCCAAATGATCTATGCGTTCAGGAATATTGATACTAGCATGTTGTAAAATAGTAAAAACATAAGGATACTCTTAGTGGCTATCTTCTTGCCTAAAGGCATGGAAACTACCTAGAAAATGTTTTTTCTTATAATTTGGCAACATGATAAAGAATGAATAAAGGCATGACAAGTTATCTTGCTCAAAAGTGTTGCTTGATTTTGCATAAACAGTATATTTTTCCTTTTATAACAGTATCAATGTTTTTTTTCTGCAATATAAGATTCTTAGTTGTTTTTTTTTTTTTTTGGGTATGTTTTTTGTTTTTATTTCCAGTTAGCTCAAACTTCTCTCAATTAGAAACACTTATTGGCACCAATTTTAAGAAATGGAAGATATAGAAATCTATCTAGGGATGTCCGAGTATGATTTAGCATTAAGAGCGGACAAACCTGAGCCAATCACTCCAGAGCCTACCCCAGAGCAGAAAGTGAAGATGGAGAAGTGAGAGAAATCAAACAGGATGGCTTTACTCATTATGAAAAAAGCCATGACTAACATAGTTAGAGGAGGGATAGATATGCACCTATAAGAGCCAAGGATATCTTGGAAGCTGTTGGTGAGAAATTGAAAGAATCTGAGAAAGCTGAAACTAGAAACTTTATGTCTGCCTTGAAAACTATGAGGTATGATGGTCTAGGGAGTGTGTGTGAGCATATTATGAAGCTTATAAACATTGCTTCTAAGCTTAAGGCCCTGAATATTCCAATTTCTGATTCTTTTCTAGTTCATATGGCACTGAATTCACTACCACACTAGTATGGACAACTGAGGACGTACTACCTATAACATTCAGAAAGACAAATGGAGCTTGAATGAACTCATCTCCATTTGTGTCCAAGAAGAGGAAAGGATTAGAAAGGAGAATAGAGAAACTATTGTTCATCTAGTTGTAAAGAATTAGAGCAAGAAAGGACAGAACAAATCAGCTAAGAACAATCAACCTCCTAAGAACAATCCTCAACTTGCCAAAGCCACCAATGACCAATCCACCTAGCTAGTAGTTCTCGCAAATTAGGGTCAGTTCAAAGAACACCTTTCAAGTGCTATTTCTGCAAGAAAGAAGGTCATATGAAAATGAACTATTTCAACTAAAAGAGTTGGCTAGCCAAAAAAGGGTAAGATACATATCTTCAATTGCCTAAATAATTTAATTAACATTCCTTCAAATACTTGGTGGTTAGATATAGCCTCACCTATACATATTTCTACTACAATGCAGGGCTTGATAAGAAAAAGGACACCAAGTAAGGAGGAAGCAAGAGTCTGTGCAGGCAATGGAATGAGAGTAGTTGTGAAGGCCATAAGAGTATTTAGGTTTAGGTTAGAGTCAAGTTTTATGTTAGAGTTGGATCAAATTTATGTCATTCCTTCTATGAAAGGAAATTAATTTCCATTTTGAAACTTGTTGAATTTGGTTATCCTTTAACATCAATAAAGAAGGCTTTCACCTTTATTTTAATTCTAATTTCATTGGTAAAACTTGGATGTTAATTTGATGGTTATTCGAAATTAATGTATGAATTGCCTAGTGAAACTTATCTAATTGAAAATACAATGGGGATTAAGAGACTTAGTTCTAAGGAAAGTTCATCTTTCCTATGGCACAAACGATTAGGACATATCTCCAAATAAAGGTTAAAATAGTTAGAAAATGACAATATCCTTCCAAAATTGGATTATGCAAACTTTGATATCTGCATAGAGTGCATATATAAAAGGCAAAATGACTAACATACTCTAGGAAAAGAAACTCTAACCAAAGCCAACAACTCTTAGAGATAATTCACAAAGACATTTGTGGCCCTTTTCCAACTCAAACTATATGTGAAAATTAGTATTTCATAACCTTTATAGATGATTTTTTGAGATACTGTTATTTATACCTTATCTCAGATTCGGGGTACTTTAGTGCAACTTTTTGAATGTAAGGTATGAATTAAGTTAAAAAATGAGGTATACTTGAGAAATATTTTTGTAATTAACCCATATTTATTTGATTATTAGACTTTTCTGCCATGAATGTTATTAAGGGTCCACTCAACAACATAATGAGAGATCAATGGTTGAGTGATAGCTTGATTGTTTGTATTGAGAAATTTTTTTTTCTTGTATTGATAATGAAGCTATAATGCTACGTTTTCAAAATATGAAACCTCGGCATGGACAATTATAGTTTGTAATGTTGTTTTACTATAAATTATGAATTAAAGTACTATCGTTTAATTTTTTATTGTTATTGTCGTCCCAATTTTTTTAGAAAACTTTAACACCATGACCCTCCGGCTTGGGGGATCCAGCTGGATTCGCCACTAGCTGAAGCTAGACTTTATAACCTACCCTCAAGAAAAGTAGTTAGATGCATGCCAAAACATTAGTGCCTACTTCATTGGCTATCCAGAAAAATCTAAGGGCTATAAATTTTATTGTCCTAACAATCATACTAGGATTGTGGAGACAAACAAGGCTAAGTTCATAGCAATCACGGATTCTTATCAAAGTCAGTCCTTAGAGGATTTTACTTTAGAAGAACAACATGAAGTTACTGCAAGTTCCTTAGAGCCAACTGTCCTTGAATTCAACCTAAGAAACATTGAGGTAAATGAGAAAACTGATATTGTAGTAGAGTTTGGAGACAACCAACACTTGGAAAATCAACCTCTAGTGTAGCAAGTTGAGGAGACACTTAGAAGACAGTCACAAAGAGTGAGAAGGCCAGCAATTTCAGAAGATTACATGGTTTATCTACAAGAAACAGATTTTGGGGAGGAGAGTGATGCACTGAGTTTCAAGGAGGCCATCAACAGTTATCAAGTAGAGAATTGGAAAACAACTATGAATCATAATTGGAGTCTTTGAACAACAATGGTGTTTGGGATCTAGTTGAACCATCTGAAAACATTAAACCTATTGGCTGCAAGTGTGTTTTCAAGACTAAAAGAGGTTTTGATGGTCAAATCGAAAGGTATAAAGCTAGACTAGTAGAACATAAACATTTTAGTAGACTACACATAAACATTTTCACTTGTCTCTACCAAGGATGCATTTTGAATCATAATGAACTTTTAGTAGCACATTTTAACATGGAGTTGCACCAGATGGATGCCAAGACAACATTCTTGAATGAAGAGTTAGGGGAAGAGATTTATATGGTACAACCAGAAGGCTACATTGAGCAAGGTACTGAGCACATAGTATGTAAGCTTAAAAAGTCAGTATATGGCTTAAAACAAGCTTCAAGGCAATGGTACCTAAAGTTCGACTCAGTTGTGGTTTCGAATGGTTTTGTAGAAAATTCCTTAGATGAGTGCATTTATCTTAAGATAAGTGGGAGCAAGTATATATTTATGGTACTCTATGTAGATGACATACTTTTAGCAAGTAGTGATTTAAATTTGTTGAATGAAACAAAAGCTTTTCTTTCGAATAGTTTTGATATAAAAGATTTAGGAGAAGCCTCGTTTGTTTTGGGAATTGATATTTGCAGAGATAGGCAACATGGTCTTTTAGGACTTTCACAGAGAAATTACATCAATAGGGTTCTTAAAAGGTTTGATATGCTAAACTGTGCTCCAGGGGAGGTTCCAATGAGTAAAGGAGACAAGCTGCATCGAGGTCAATGTCCTAAAAATCATATTGATATAAGGCTGCAATGGACACTAACCTTTATGATTCACTAGCTGGCAATCTTATGTATGCACAAGGTGCACTAGGCCTGATTTAGCACATTCAGTTTTTATGCTCAATAGGTTTCAACTTAATCCAAGTTAACAACATTGAATTGCAGGGAAGAAGATTTTGAGATATTTACTAGAAAACTAAGGACTACATGCTGGCTTATAGAAGCAGTGAATAACTTGAGCTGGTAGGCTATAGAGACTCAGATTTTGCAGGTGACAGTGATGATTACAAGTCAACCATAGGCTACATTTTCATGATGGCTGGAGGAGCTATATCTTGGAAAAGTACTAAGGAGACCCTCACAACCACTTCCACAATGCAGGCTGAATTTGTGGTTGACATGAAACTGATGTGCATGCACTTTGGCTTAGGAATTTCATTAAGGAAATTAAGATAGTGGATTCGATTACTAGTCCCTTGAAATTGTTTTGTGATAACAGTGCTGCAGTATTTTATAGCAAGAACAACAAGAGGTCATCAAGTTCCAGACATATAGAATCTAAATATCTGATAGTGTGAGACAGAGAGAGAGAGAAAGAGAGAGAGAGAGAGAGAGTCAGGAATGGAGAGCTGCAGGTATTGCATATTCCCACAAAAGCTCAATTGGCAGATCCTCTCACTAAGGCATTACCAGTAAAAGCCTTCTTAGAACATGTTCCTAAAATGGGTTTGGCTGAGAGTTTAGATTATGTAGATCAGTAGGAGTAGCTTTTCTTTGTTTCTTTTGTTTTCTTTTCAGCATTGTATTAATGTTTTCCATTTTCTAGTTTATTGACCTTGATTTCGGTTTAAATATAAAGATTAATTGTTTCTTGAAGTTTTATTTTTGGTTTTAGAGTATCATTGCAGTGAACCATTATATTTATCAAGATTATAAGTTCTATCAATGGTTCATTAGACAACACTTAGAGAGCCACATATTTTATTTTGTGAAAGAGCTTCAACTCTGAAGCATTAGTAAGGTTTCTTTTCGAAATCTTCAGGTGGACTATACATATATATGACATATGGTTTCTAAATTTACATTCAAATGTTTTATGCTTTTACATTTTATTCCATATCTTTGTTGGTGACTTATGTACGTTGATTTGATCTCATCTTTAGTGATTGCATGCAGAGTGCTTATACTTAGTTAAGTATATGATTTTTCTGCAGTTCTATGTTGATGGTTAAAACTGACCAAGTCTTAAAGTAAATTTTGATTTAATATAGCTCACGTGATCACTAAGGATCCTTTGTTCAATCTTTGATGTTCTTGCTGTGTAAACTAAAATTGTCCAAGTGGGAGAATGTAAGAATTCTATATAGACAATTCTAGTTCACTTAGGAAACAACAACAGCTCACCATGACTTAAGGACAAATTAATTATAAAGGAATTGAGCTTACCCAAGTCTATCTGGATTCAACCTTATACCAGTTGTACTATCACTATTTTATAAGGTTTGAGGAACTTATTGAGAACTGTAATAACTCACCTAGATATGAATTAGGACTCTAGAATAAGGGGCAGTGTTTAAGCATGACACTTAGTCCATTATGAGTAGGACTTGTCAAGCTAACCCTTATATATAGAGCTAGTCCCTGCTCTCAATAATACTACAGAAACACTAAGCCCCATTAACCATTTGCATTAAGTTGTAGCGAGGGTAGAAGACTAGTTCCTGTGTTCCTTGTTCTAGATGGCTTCCTCAACTCCAGGTTAGTCATGTTAACTAATATGCAATAATCCTTTTGTGTTAATTATGTATGCATATGGTATATGTATGTTTATGATATATGATGTTTACATGTAATAAATGAAGGTATGATAATTGGTATTTTCAAATATTAGAAAAGGTATATTTGTCTAGAATAAGTGTAAAATGTGTTTTCCCAAGAGGAGGGAAGACAAAACCCAAGCTGATTCATTTTCCCCCTTTTGGGTACATCAGATTCTCATGAGAAATGAAACCATTTCTCATCTCTGCACTCACCAAACGAGAGAATGAAATTAATTTCTCATTCTCAAGCCTCCAAAACTTGAACCTAACAAGCCTTATAGGCTTAAAAACTCCTTACATTATTTAAAATAACACACACTTAATTTGTTAATCAAAAGGATATAGTACGCACGTGTCCGTCAGCGTACGTCCGTCGAATGTTCAACGCTTTTGACAAGCACTCAACAACGCTTTTGACGAGCACTCAAAAGCTTCATATGCACCATAATATTTACATATGCATCCACATGCAATTGCCACTCAATTTCTTTTTCTTGTTTATCTACTTAAATTGGAGTAATTGTGGGGTTGATTCTGGTTTTTCTATAGTGTGTTTAAGTATGTTTTGAGTTGATTAAATAAAGTTGGTATTTGTTATTGGTAATATAATGTAGCTGTAATATTGTAACTCCAAATGCAATAATTAATTAAATTGCAAATGCAGTTAATGTCAGACACAAATACAGTTCCAAGTGCTCAGCACTAATTTTTTATTTGGAATGTATGTGATGCTCACTCCTATATGATTTTTTCAGCTATTGTGCATAGAACACAAAGGACGGGGTTTAAGGTCAAGCAGGCATTTCTTGGGCTTGTCAACTCTGAAGATGTCATTGATGTCAGCCTCTGAACAAAATCTGATTTAATTATTATTTTGGCTTAAATTTTTAAATCGTTTTCAGTTGTATAATTCCTTTAGCCTCGTTATTTCTTTGGTCTCGTTTTCTATTTATTTCCGAAAAGGGTTTGTATTAATTATTTTATTCTATCTTCTTTCCACTTTCCGATTTGGATACTTGCAATTGTTAACTAACGTGCCAAAAGCTTTTTTTAATTACGGTTGTATGTTTTAAATTCACAAACTTTGTAAATTGCTTAAGCTTACTTCAAGACTTGTGATCGACTTTGAGTAGGATAGGTTTACAAATATAAACTTTTAATTTAATTACATATTTAATATTTTTTGCTGACAATAAAACTCTGATTCAACCTATTTTTAAACAAAACGGCTTAACGTATTCTAAGAAACTTGGGCATATATACAATGCTTTATCGATTGGGTGTTGTGCTCTTGGGAACCTTAAGGTACGTGCTGCTATCATGTGCTGAGGTTTTGGGGCGTGCTAAGGATAGTTCGCCTGTCCGTCAACATACCTAGACTATATCGAGCGCTCAATGGTTTTTCCGAGCACTTGGCAGCTGCATATGCACTGCAATTGCATTTGCATCTACAGTTACCACTTGATTTTTTTTTTCTTCTTTTTCTACTTAAATTTTAATATTTGTGGGGTTGATTAAGGTTGTTCTATAGTTTGTTTAAATATGTTTTGGGTTGATTAAGTAAAGTTAGTATTTTTTTTATTTGAGTATATAATGTAGTTGCAATATTGTAATTGCAGATACAGTTAATGTCAGACGCAGATGGATCAATTACTCGACACTATTTTTTGATGTGGAACATAATAAAGCAACATAGTATCTGTAACAAGGCTACTTTTTCGTTTTCGCCTTGCTCGGCACTTAGCACCTCCTACACTAAGTTAGTCTTCTCTCTCTGCCTACCAACGAGGCTTTGAGTGCACTCACACACACTGTTTGTCTAGGAATCACCACACAACAAGCGTACGGGCCACGTGCCCAACCTTTCTTTCTATTCACAAAGACAAGGATTTACAACGTAACTTGTTGGATCGCCACAAACCCCTTGGTGTGTTTCTCTCAAGAATGCACTCCCAAGTGTTGACGCCTCAACACCTATTTATACATAAAGTTTGCAAGGGACAACCCCCACTTGTTGGGTTTAACCGCCCACTACCTTGGGAACTTATCTTCCACTAGCAGCCCAAGTAACAACACACTACCTTAATGGTTGCTGCCATAACCACCCACTCTCTTTGGAAAGTTATCTCCCACTAAGCAGCCCACGTAAGCACCCACAACCTTGGTGGTTGCTACCACTTGGGATCATGGGAAGTTAGCAACCGCTGCTAACTTCCATGTATGTGCACTAGGAAACCGCCCACTTTCTTAGGCATGCTCCCCCATTTTCGGCCACCTCTTGTAACCGCATGCTGACATGGCGCCCCACTTCCATCAGTCACTCAATCTGATCTCTTGGAAGTGGGGTGCCATGTCACACTACATGCATATGTCGCCTCCTAAGTTGGCATGTGCCTCTCACATGCCACCTTAGCACCATGGACTCAGCCCGCCTGGTCAAGCCCACTAAGCCATGGTCCGCTCACGGCTAGAAACTTTGCGCTGCTGTTGCACCACTCTTGCACCAATGTTGCACAACACTTGCGTGCTAGACCTTGTTGCCTACGCTACGGCGCTGCCATGCATGCTAGGCCTTGCTGCCTACGCTATGTATCCTCGGCACCAACTTGTCACGCCCTCATGCATGTGCTGCCCTCTTTAGCACCCTGACAAGCCATCTCTGCGCCTCTGCCTTGCACTTGCACATACCTTGGCATGGTTCAAGGCAATCGCCCATGCCAAGGCTTGTAAGGGTCTTACAAACCACCCCCACTGGAAGAGTCTGACGCCCTCGTCGGATCGTCTCCCATGTTGGAAGCCATATCTGTAATCGGCTCAAAGTCTAACTCGAACTCCGCCTCAGATTCTGCCTCCACGTCTATTTCAATTTCCTCAGGGTCCTTCTCGAACTCCTCAGGCTCTTCCTTGGGTGCCTCCTCTAGCTCCTCGAGTAAGACATCTCTCATCTCGAGGTTCAGATCTTCCTCCTCTTGAGGGTCAAGCTCATCGTCTGAAAAGATAACCACTATCTCATGGACCTGGTCAACAATCACTTCCATCTCAGAAGTCGCCTCTTAGACATGCCCTCTCTCGGCTTGCTGATCCGAATCTGCACTTATTAGCCTTTGAGCTGCAAACTCCTCCATTTCATCCCAGAAGGCAGCAACCATCGCTTGGTCACGCCCCGCATTGGAACTCCTGCTGCTCGAGCTTGAAGATGACTCCTCCATCTCATGCTCACCATTGTTGATCTCAACAAAATCTGGGACTTCACCCAAACCCGGTCCTTCGTTCATCCACATGTGCCTGCCAGTTCTAACAATCCACTCATAATCGTAAACTGACATAGCCTGTTTGTACCTTGTGTACCTTGCGCTATATCGCAAGAAAGGGACGAACGTCATAGGATTGTTTGGCGTGACACTTGTGTACAGCTTGAAGTGTCTTCCCAGCAACTCATCTGTCCAAATGCTCATGCACATGTGCGCTGCAGCAATCTCGGTTTCTTCCATGGTGATGTCCACAGCGTCCCAAGTCGGATGCATGTTCTCAGCCACTTCAACCAGCATGCCATTCCTCAAGAGTGAGGCATGGAGAGAGACATCGCCCCAGTTGATGACATATACTTCAACAAAGAGTTCCAACTCATCTGGTTGTGGTGCTTCCTCAAGCACATCAGTGAGATCATCCGGCTGGACCTGCAAAGCATTCAACAACACCATAGTATTAACTTGAGGGTCTACCTCCATGTCGGTCTGTCCCTCATCATCTACAGCCACCATAGTATTCAGATTATCCTTCCTTGGGCAGTCACGCATCCGGTGACGCCCTTGGCAAAAGAAACACCCCGAGAACTTCGCCTTGTCTCGGTTCTTTCCACTCTTGGACTTGTTAGCACCCTGCAGCTCATTTCCCTTGTCAGCCGCATTGGCCCACGTGGCCTTGGAAGACTTCTCCTTCTTCTACTCCTGGTGCTTTCTCTTCTCACTAGTACTAACGGCTAGCCTGTAGTCCATCAATCTCTCGGTAACAGTGATAGCATAAGACAAGTCCTTCACCGCTTGTCTCCTCAACTGAGTCTGCGCCCACGGTTGCAACCCCTCCATAAAGTTGAACAACTTATCTGCTTCTGACATATCCGAAATGTCAAGCATCAGTGAGCAGAAGTCCTTCACATACTCTCTCACTATCCTCTCATGCCTTAAACTCTTAAGGGCTTCTCTTGCAATCCATGTGGTATTGCAAGGAAGGAATTGCTCTCTCAATTCCTTCTTGAGCGCATCCCAGTCTTGGACATTGGGTCTACTCTCATTGTCCACCTCTTGGACTAGTGTTCTCCACCATAACTTAGCATCTCCCGCTAAGTACATGCTTGTCACTGAAACTCTCTCATCTTCCGGTATGCGAGCAGCTTTTAAGTATTGTTCCATGTCCCACAAGAAGTTCTCTAACTCCTTGGCACTCTAGACACCATCGAACATCTTCGGATCCGGGATCTTGATCTTTGGAACCGCACCGTCAAATCCTCTTGACTTGTTGTTCACCGCCAACTTGACTATGTCCAACTCGGACTCCATCTTCTTAAGCTTATTTCCCAATACATCTGCCAACCCATTCATGTCTTCCAAGTTAGCTGTTAACTTACCATCAACGTCTGTCATATGCGCATGGACAACGTTCTGTAAGCTAACAACAGCGGCATCAAGTCGAGCAGCCTGCATGCTCAAGCTTATGGCTCCATCGACCTGTGGAGGTCCCACAAAGTCCTCCAACCGAGTCACACGGTCCTTCAAAGTGTCGTTTCCGCCAGCCATCTCAATAATCCCAATCCTCTCACACTTCAAGCAAAGAAACGTCTCTTAGTTTCTTTCTCTTACTTGAACCGCGCACTCAGATCCAGTAAACTCGCCCTACCACTTGTAGCTTTGATATCAATACACTCTGATACCAACTGTAACAAGGCTACTTTTTCGTTTTCGCCTTGCTCGACACTTAGCATCTCCTGCACTAACTCAGCCTTCTCTCTCTGCCTACCAACGAGGCTTTGAGTGCATTCACACACTGTTTGTCTAGCAATCACCACACAACAAGCGTACGGGCCATGTGCCCAACCTTTCTTTCTATTCAAAAAGACAAGGATTTACGACCTAACTTGTTGGATCGCCATAAACCCCTTGGTGTGTTTCTCTCAAGAATGCACTCCCAAGTGTTGACGCCTCAACACCTATTTATACATAAAGTTTGCAAGGGACAACCCCCACTTGCTAGGTTTAACAGCCCACTACCTTGGGAAGTTATCTTCCACTAGTAGCCCAAGTAACCACCCACTACCTTGATGGTTGCTGCCATAACCGCCTACTCTCTTTGGGAAGTTAGCTCCCACGAAGGCCCACGTAACCACCCACAACCTTGGTGGTTGCTGCCACTTGGGATCATGGGAAGTTAGCAACCGCTGCTAATTTCCATGTATGTGCCCTAGGAAACTGCCCACTTTCTTAGGCATGCTCCCCCATTTTCGGCCACCTCTTGTAACTGCCTGCTGACATGGCGCTCCACTTCCATCAGCCACTCAATCTGATCTCTTGGAAGCACATGGCATGCATGCACATGACGCCACCTAAATTGGCATGTGCCTCTCACATGCCACCTTAGCAGCTTGGACTCAGCCCGCCTGGTCAAGCCCACCTAGCCATGGTCCGCTCACGGCTAGAACCTTTGCGCCGCTGTTGCACCACTCTTGCACCAACGATGTGCAAAACTTGCATGCTAGGCCTTGCTGCCTACGCTACGCCGCTGACATGCATGCTAGGCCTTGCTGCCTACGCTGTGCAACCTCCTTAGGCACCAACTTGTCACGCCCTCATGCATGTGCTGCCCTCTTCAGCACCTTGACAAGCCATCTCTGCGCCTCTGCCTTGCGCTTGCACATACCTTGGCATGGTTCAAGGCAGCCGCCCATGCCAAGGCTTGTAAGGGTCTTACAGTATCCTTTTGAGTAAGGAAATTAGTTATATATCACTTACAAGTAAAGTTCTAAAAATTATATATATACTAAAAGGGGTGAAAGGTGGAGCATTGTTCTTTACTGTAGCTTAAGAACAGTACTCTCCTTATTTTGTCCCTGTCTTTTTCACATTTCGCTTATCTTAGTTAGCTAGCATTTTGAGTTTTTGGGTTTGGTTGGGCCCTTTTTTGTCATTGCGTCTCTCTTTGGTTATTGCCTATCTTCTTTCTAAATTTTTACGCTTTTTGTCATTGCTTTCTTTCTCTTTGTTTTATCCTCACAACTTTTTTTTTTATTATCTATTTGCCATTTTGAGAATAGGGGAGATGGGTCAGTCCTTTTTCGTCATTCATCTTTGCCATTCTCTAAACCCAATCTGACATTTAAAACTCTCTTTCTCAACCATGTCTCTCATTTCTGTCTCCCTCTCTCTTCTCTTTCCCTGTGTGATCGGACCTCCCTCCTCCAGCCAGTTTCTCAGAAGCCACCAGCGTGACCTCTAGGTGCTGACCAACCCATCCTGGCTCTTCCTCTTGCCGACCAGTCCTCCACGCACGGCAATAGCTCGGGAAAACTCTCCTAGCTGCGACTTGCTCCGCCGATTTCAGTAAATTCTGGCCATGGTTGGGCTTGGTTTTTGGTGGGTTTTATTCCCCTTGCCATTTCCTCTAAGGTTTGGTCCTCCAATTTTTAGTAAATTTGATTTTGATTTTTAGGGTTTTAAACTCAATTATACTTAATGATTGTTCAGTAGGTTTCACTTGCCTCCATCTGCCCCTACTGTTAAATGAGTTGCCTCAAAATTTCTATTGAATTGGTTAGTCCAGCATGAACATGAACGAAACAAATGGTCTGCTGCAATTTCTCTTGGATTAATCTCAAGTTGCTTACATGTAATTGATCATAAACAAAAGCGACAAATTGAAGACTCATCTGAAAAACAAATTCATTTCATGTCTTCCAACAAATATTCAACGCATTCATCATATTACTTGATTGATTAACAACTTCTATTTATAAATATATAAAGAAATAGAATATGATATAAGTAGTAATCATAAATATATTTATTACCAATTGATGTTTTTTATTTTATTTTTTCTAAACAGAGCCTGGATGCTTCATTTTATGCGATGGCTAGACTCTTGCAACCATGACATATTTGCTTATTTAGACATAAACATAATTTCTTTTCTTTCTAAACGAAAGGGAATGGTTAATTCCACAAACGAAGTCTTTTTTTTTTTTCACGAGGTACAACTATAAATTCTTTTTTATTTGTTACTAAATCGACCATAGACCAATTCCTTTTTTACTCGGGAGTATTGAATACACCCATAATTCTGAGTGTTAAGACATGAAAGGAGAGAAGCCCCCTCTAGAACCCAACCAAGAAAAGAAAAATCCCCCTCTACATCAAAAGAGATAAGAAGCCCACCTGCAAAATCCCATCTAGAATTTTTTTGAACAATGAGCAGTTCAATACTGCTATCTTTTAATTAGGGATAATCACATACAAATATCCCACCAATATTGTAATATCTTTTTAAATGTTGGTTGGTTTATTAAGATATGATCAATATTTTAATATAACAAGTAGCATATAGAACATGTTATCAATCTACCTTTTGTAACTTAGGCGTGCTAAACAAAACAATGATGTCATTATTTAGATTTTCATATATATGTAAATGGTATTATCTTTCTAATAAATTTTTTAAACCTATCTACTAAAATTTTATAAACTTTTTACACATTTTATATGGTTTTAACACCTGCAGCATTGCGCGGGCACTCTTTCTAGTAAAATACTAAATTTGGAGTACAAGATAAAAAATTAAGGGTGCCACTATTTGGACCCAATAAATTTATTTTTATCCCCACCATAGTCTTTACACCCAACTCTAAAATTAAAATTTAAAAAATTTATTATTAACACCCAACAATTTTTTCAAAAACACCCTTACTAAAACCCAACAAATACACTTAATACTACACTCAATTTATTTATTGGGAAAATTTTAGCTAAAGGACTCCGGCTATACCTCAGGTCTTCATTCAGGACATAAATTTCACTTTGTGTCAACTGAGGAGTGAAACTTTCATTTTGTGTCAATTAAGGGCTCTATTTTTTTTAGTTTTTATTTCAACTTTGGCCTGACGTTGGATCCATCAAACCTCCACCAAATTCAGCAAACTTATACTGGGTTTAAAGCTATGCATCTTCTCTTTACAACCATATAAAAATCACTCAAATCAAATATCTACAACTCCAGATAATCGGCCCTAAAGTAGGGTACCGGAAACTGTCCAATCGGACTTTTGGGAAAATATCTAGAAATTGGACAGTTTTGGGTACCCTAGTTTGGGGTCGATTATCTAGAGTTGTAGAGGTCCGATTTGGGTGATCTTTATATGGTTGTAAAGAGGATATGCATATCTTTAAACTCAGTATAATTGTTCTGAATTTAGTAGAGGTTTAATTGGTCAAATATCGGGCCAAAGTTAAGATAAAAACTATAAAAATAAATAAAAATAAAAAAACAAGGTCCTTAATTGACACAAAATGAAAATTGCAGTTCTTAGTTGACACAAAGTGAAATTTATGTTCTGAATAGAGAAATAGGGTATAGTTGGAGTCCTTTAGCTAAAATTTTCCCTTATTTATTTCTATACCCAACAAACATACTCAACACCACCACCACCACCACCATCACTACCACCACCACCACCCAACACCATCACCACCAGGTCCACTACCACCCATAATCACAATTCACAACCACCCAACATTGAAATATTTTCATTAACCAAAATCCCTAGATCTTCATCCTCCTTCCTTCTTCTTCCTTTTTCTTCCTTTTGCTACTTTCTCTTCTTTCATTTTTTTCTCCTGCAGATAGAAACAAAATAACTTCCATCATCTGCAGATCGCACAAACCCACTCCCGACCTCCTCATTTTCCTTATTCTTCCTTCTTCCTTCTTCCTTCTTTTTTCTTCTTTTCATTTTAATTTTTTTTCTACAGAAACACCACTGCAAACTCCCTCCTCCCTTCCTACCCACCCACCAATACGGTGCCTCCCTTGGCCGATCTAGCGACGTCGCCCAGTGGGCGTCATCTCTCTCTATCTCTTTTTCTGTTTCTCATTTCTCTTTTTAATTTTTATTCCTCTGGTCTGCTACAATGGAGGCCTTGGGTTATATTTTTGAGTCCATTAACTTTAAGGTACTCACAACTCAAAAAGTTAACTAAAAGCACTCAATCTCACAAATTTAATTTTAAGGTAATATCAACCCACCAACAACCATAAATTTAATTTTAAGGTAACATCAACCCACCTACAACCATAAATTTAATTTTTAGGTAACATCAATCCACCTCTAACCCAAAATAGCTTCAGCACTATCACTACAAGAAAAACATATTTGGGCGACCACACTTTGGGCGACGAACATATATTCGTCGCCCAAAGAAATTTAGGGCGACGAACAAGAAAATTTGTCGCTCAAAGTCATAAAGGTTTGGGCGACGAATCACACGTTCCTCGCCCAAAGTAACTTTGGGCGACGAACACATTTCGTAGCCTAAACATTAACAACAAACAATTAATTGAGAAATACATTGGGCGAGGAATATACATGTTTATTCCTCGCCCAAACTTACTTTGGGTGACAAAATATTTCGTCGCCCAAACTCATTTTGGGCGAGGAATATACATTTCGTCGCTCAAAGACACTTTGGGTGACGAAATTATGTTCGTCGCCCAAAATGAGTTTGGGCGAGGAAATATGTTCGTCGCCCAAAGGATCATCCTGTTTTGTAATAATGGTTTGGGCAAGGAACCTTACAATTCGTCGCCCAAAGTTAGTTTGGGCGACGAAATGTTAGGTTCCTCGCCCAAGATCACTTTGGGCGACGAAATTTGTAGTTCCTCGCCCAAAGTAAGAATATTTTTTTGTTTACAATTTTATATATGTAATAGCATACTATACGATTGTATTTCCAAAGATCATAACCATTCATTTTTTAATTCCCCACTTAAGGATCATCCATGCAAAAAATTAGCTCAATCGGAGATGTAGAAGTTAGGTAACGGTGGTTGAACTTATGAACGATTGTAAATTTTCTAATACGAATCGAAGTATGAGATGAATTCCGATTTAGCCGATTTTTTGCAGGGATGATATTCCAGTATAAACGAATAGAATGAATGGTTCCGATCGTTAAAATCACATTGTAGTCTTCACAAATTGTTGAATCACCAAAATTTCTACCCAAAAGTTAATATAATTATACTCTTTAAGTGTATTTGTATGTAGAAGATCACTTTTGTATTGTGTTTTTAACGATCCGAACCGATCATTCCTTAGTGCCTCACTCAAAGATCATCCATGCAAAAAATTAACTCAACTGGAGATGTAGAAGTTAGGTTTAGCATTTAGGATGTATGAACGATCTTGATTCTTATAATAATAATCGAACGGGTAGATGAACTCCGATTGAGCCGATTTTTTGCAGGGTTGATCTTTGAGTATGAACATATATGAAAAATGGCTCTGATTGTGATAATCATGTTGTGGTCTTCACAATTATTGAAGCTACAAGGTTTTAACGAAAGAGTTGATATAATTTTAGTCTTCAAATGCAAAAATCACTGATTTATATGTAGAACCTTATATGTCGATTGTGTTTTTAACGATCTGAACCGTTCATTTATTAGTTTGTCACTCAAAGATCATTCCTCTAAAATATTAGGTCAATTGGAGATCTAAAAGTTTGGTATTGGAGCTCGAACGTATGAACGATCATGGTTCATAAAAAAATTCAACTTTGGGCGACGAAATGTAGCTTTAGGCGACGAACAGTGCGTCGCCCAAAGTCTGAAATTATGGCGGGATAAAACGGTGCCCTAAAGTCAACAACTTTGGGCGACGAATTTGTGTTCGTCGCTTTAATATACTTGGGGGCGACGAACATTAATTCGTCGCCCAAAGTCACTTTGGGCGACGAACGTGTTAATTCCTCGCCTAAAGTCACTTTGGGCGACGAATTCATGTTCGTCGCCCAAAGTCTTTAAATTTATACCCATTTCTGGGTTCACTTCAGTCAGCTCACTCGATCCCTCACCTCACCCTCGCGCCGCAGTCCCTCACCCTCGCAGCGCCTCCTCCTTCCCTCAGCTCTCACTCCCTCCTCCTCCTCCTCCTCCTCCCTCCTCCTCCTCCCTCCGCCTGCTCCTCCTCCTCCCTCCTTCCCCGAAACCCAAAACCGCCCCCCCCCCATCGGCAACCCACCCCCCGCGAAAACCCACCCCCCTACCGAAACCCACCCACCCCCGCCGCGAAAACCCATCCACCCTCGCCGAAACCCACCCCCGAAAATACCCACCCCCGCCGAAACCCACCCCCGCGAATACCCACCCCCGCCGAAACCCACCCCCCACCCGAAACCCACCCTCCCCCGATAACCCACCCCCACCGAAACCCATCCCCCCCCCCCCAGCCGAAACCACTCACCCAAAACCTCCCCCCCCCCCTCGAAGCCGAAAGCAGCTCAAGGTGTTTTCTGAATTTGTTTTTTTTTTTTTGAATTTATGGTATTTTCTGTTTTTTTTTTTGTATTTTCTGTTTTTTATGGTATTTTCTGCTTTTTATTGGTATTTTCTGTTTTTTATGGTATTTTCTGTTTTTTTTGGTATTTTCTGTTTTTTATGGTATTTTCTGTTTTTTATGTTTTCTAATATTGTAGATTTTGCATAAATTGATTGTGAAATTTCTGATTTTAGTGGTAATTAGTTAATGTTGTGGGTTTTTTTAATTTAGTGGTTTGGTTGTGAAATCTGAATTTAGATTGATGTTGGGCTCATATTTGACAATGATTTATTTTTTTGGTGAAGGAAGGATAGTGTTGCATTTGTTGTGAAGGATAATTGCATTTTTGGTGAGGTATGTGTTTAATCTATCTTTTAGTTAAGTTTTTGTATGATTTAGTATTTAATGTTTCATATATAATTGTATTAAATTTTTGAGTGAATTAGTTTGTATGTTAAAATTAATTATAAAATTGATTAATTAATTTGTATGTTTTTATATGCTAAAATTTAATAGTTTGTTTGTATGCTTATATGTATATTGTTAGATTAATTATAATTTAGTTTGTATGTTACATTTAGTTTAGTTGTAATTGCAAAATTTCCGATGATGTAGTCCAGCACTCCTCGAGTACTGGGTGAGGTCATGTGGCACGAAGCGCTTGTGCGAAGTTATCAATCGATAACTTTGTACATTTAACTAGTCGTGCGAAGTTATCAGTGGATAACTTTGTACACTAAATTTCAATCGATACCTTAGACCCGTTCGAGAGTCTATTGGACGCGAGCATGGGCGCTTGGCGTGACTGCGCTCCAATATGATTCTTGAATTGTCCAAATTACCCATAGACAGTTTGGGAGTGCACAATTACGTGTTGTGGTTAGCGGTTCATGTGATGTGGTTTTGATCTGAGAAAATTTCGGCAACATCTCCTTATGTGTTCTTCGAGTGCATACTAGATATTTGTTTTAAATATCTACGTCGTGCACTTGGAGAACCATAGGGAGATGCTGCCGAAATTTTCACAGATCGAAACTACGTCGTGTGAGCCAACAACCACGACACATATGTGCATTCTCGAATGGGATAGGGCCCTTACCGGAGGCATAAGGAGACGAAGAATGGTGACGCATCGTTTTCTAATTGTCGTGTAATATGGAAACAGGCATCATGGACCGACAGTGGATACGTAATACGAATCGTGTTAGTGATGAATATTTGTATGGGATCGAGTCATTTATCCAAGTTGCACAGGAACATGTCAATGCTCAGAATAATATAAGGTGTCCGTGCCGGAATTGTAACAACTCTTTATGGAAGACAGTGCGTGAAGTCAGAATTCATTTGGTGAGATATGGGATGTCACACAACTATACGACATGGTATTATCATGGTGAACCGAGAGTTTATGCTTCGACGTCCTCGGAGACCCGAACAATTCTGCAGCCTACTGAATCTGTTGCTGATGATAATGACCAAGTGATGGGCATAATAAACGATGCTTATCCATATGCATCGCTAGATCACGAAGTCAGTCAGGATGATACAGAGAGCGATAATATGGATCAAGATGATGGGTTGCCCGAAGTCCAAAGAGAAGAGTTTGATAAGTACGAGAGATTGTTGAAACAAGCTCAGCGGGAATTGTACTCTAGTTGTGAAGAGTTCTCAGTGCTAACTGCTGTTGTGGAGTTAATGCATTGGAAAGTACTTAATCAACATTCGAATCGAAGTTATGATCAGTTGATGGAGATTTTGAAACGAATGCTTCCAAAGAACAATCATATACCTGAAACCCATTATCTTGCGAATAAGGTGTTGAAAGATCTCGGTTTGGGATATGAAAAGATTCATGCATGCAAGAATGATTGTGTATTGTTTTACAAAGAACACCAAGGGAAGGATAAATGCCCTGTGTGCAATGAACCGAGATATAAGAACAAGTCTGTAGAGAGAAAGAAACAGATTCCGCAAAAGGTGTTGCGTTATTTCCCACTTAAGCCAAGGTTGCAACGATTGTACATGTCGACACATACTGCAAGTGACATGAGGTGGCACAAAGATAAGCGGGTTGAGGATGATGTGATGAGACATCCTGCAGACGGAAGCGCATGGAAAGAATTTGACAAGATATATCCGGATTTTGCAGCAGATGCACGAAATGTCAGATTAGGACTTGCTACTGATGGATTTAATCCATTCGGAAATATGAGCACATCTCACAGCACTTGGCCAGTGGTCGTGGTTCCTTATAATTTGTCTCCCTAGAAATGCATGAAAAAAGAATTCACAATTATGACGCTATTAATTCCAGGACCGCAATCCCCTGGCAAGGAGATCGATGTATATTTGCGGCCGTTGATTGATGAGCTGAAAGAATTGTGGCAAAATGGTGTGCCGACATATGATAAGTCCACCGAAACAATGTTTTCCTTGCGTGCGGCAGTCATGTGGACAATAAATGATTTCCCAGCTTATGGGAATTTATCAGGCTGGAGCACCAAGGGTTATATGGCATGTCCTACTTGTAATAAAGATATAACTTCCGCTTGGCACGGTGGTAAAGTATGTTATATGGGCCACCGAAGATGGTTGCCGGGGGATCATAAATGGCGTCACAATAAGGAGGCCTTTGACGGAAAAAAGGAGATGGGCGTGAAACCTAAAGAATTATCTGGTGATGACATCTTCAGGCAGTTGAATAACTTAGAATTTGGCCGGATTGGTAAACATCCCTCTAACAAAGAACGAAATATGCCAAGGTCACCTGCACATCTAAATTGGACAAACAAGTCGATATTCTTCGAGTTGGAGTATTGGTCCAAGTTGAAAATCAGGCACAATCTCGATGTAATGCATATTGAGAAGAACGTGTGCGAAAGTTTGGTGGGGACAATCTTGGGCATTGAGGGAAAATCAAAGGACACAATTAAGGCTCGACAAGATTTGCAAGAAATGGGCATCAGGAAACATTTGTGGTTAACGAAGAAGGGTGATAAAATGATAAAGAAACATCCATTTTATACCATGAAGCCTGTGGACAAGAAAGAATTCTTAAAGTTTCTTGCATCGGTCAAATTTCCAGATGGATACGCGGCCAATATCTCTCGAAATGTGAAAATCGACTCTGGAAAAATTTTGGGCTTGAACAGTCATGATTGTCATGTTTTATTGCAACGTCTGCTTCCGGTGGGTATTCGAAAGTTTTTGCCCGAAGATGTGGTTGAACCGATTGTTGGGTTGTCGAGGTTCTTTCAGCATATCTGCGCTAAGACGTTGCGCGTGTCGGACATGTCAAAATTGAAAGATGAGATTGTGTACATCCTATGCAAATTTGAACAAATATTTCCACCGGCCTTTTTTGATATAATGATTCATTTAATGATACATTTACCGCAAGAGGCAATTCTTGCTGGGCCGGTCAGTTATCGGTGGATGTATCCAATTGAAAGGTAACAATTTCTAAACTATTTCATTACTATTCTCCAAGTTCAGCTCTATGTTACTCATAAAAGTTTTCTCACTATGTAATTACATTTGCAGAATGTTGGGTAATTACAAAAGGTACGTCTGAAACCGAGCACGCCCCGAAGGCTCCATAGCAGAGGCATACATTGCAAATGAATCCATCACGTACTGTGCAATGTACCTCAGCAGTGTTGAGACGTCATTCAATCGCCCCCAACGCAACGACGACGGCGGTGAAAAAAATGAGACACTTTCTGTCTTTTCTCAAATTACACGACCGTTTGGCGAAGCCTCTAAATCAGCTGTTGAATTCTCGAAACACGATATGGAGGTGGCTCATTGGTTCATACTCAACAATTGTGAAGAAGTTGACTCTTTACGCATTGAGCATGAGGAACTAATGAAGCGCGACTATCCAAGATGGGACATGGAACGTGTACAGAAAAAGCATCGGGAATTGTTTCCTAAATGGTTTAAGGAACATGTAAGTGATTACTGACAATAATGATCAGTTCGTTCGTTCATGTGTTTGTAAATTTTTTGTAATATATTAATTCCATTTTCTTTTAACAGATGGAAAAGCTGACTGATGATAATTCGCCGTTATACAAGGAGTTAATGAGTTTGGCGAGTGGTATTCAATGGGTTGAAACGTTTTCCGGATGTAATGTGAATGGAGTCAAGTTTTTAACTGTAGAACGAGATGCCATCTTGAGCACTCAAAATAGCGGGGTTTGTGTAGAGAACTTGGACACTGGCACGGTTGATTTCTACGGCAATCTGACGAGTGTACATCAAGTCTTGTACTCGCATCGCTTTCAAGTTGTGTTATTTAAGTGTGATTGGTTTAATACAGACCCGAATTGGAACAACAGTATTAAACTCGATTACGACTTAATATCTGTGAATACAAACACTCGATGGTATGAGAATGATCCATTTATTCTTGCCACAATGGCAAAACCAGTATATTATCTGGATGACCCTAAGGCGGGTGTGGGTTGGAAAGTAGCTCAGATGATTCAGAATCGAAATATATGGGATATTCCAGAAAAAGAGAATCAGGATGACCTGGCCTATCAAGAGGATTCATCTTCGACCATACCTAATCCATACAACAATGATGTTATCATACAACAAGTCGAGATACATGACGTTCTTCCAATTGAGATCGATGCCTTATCAATTGATCTTGGGCCACTTCCCCGAATTGATGTTAATGATTTCATCGATGATGATGATGATGATGATGATGATGAAGATGATGAAGATGAAGATGAAGATGAAGATGAAGATGAAGATGAATATGAAGATGATGATGTTGATGGTATCGATGATGATGATGATGAAATGAGTATTTCTAGTGGTGATTCAGATTAGTAATTGATAATGGTGATTCATATTAGTAAGTGATAATGATGATTCAGATTAGTAAGTTATTACTTTAGTTTTCTTTTTTACTAACATAAATATTTATTGAATTGTGCAGATGAGTTTGATCTCAAACAGAGGTGGATCTCAGAGGTCCACTACAGCATCTATGTCCACCCCTGCAGCCCAGCCCGCCCCTGCAGCCCAGCCCGACCTCATAGCCCAGGGCGACTCGACCTCGACGATATCCCCAGATCTCTCATCTAGTACTGGGTCTGGGATTCAGTCGGCACGGAGGGCTCGACGGGGTCACCGTTATGGTGCATATGATAATGTTGCATCATCCACTCGTACTGCCTTATCATCAGAGAGTAAGAAAAATGTTTTCACATCACTTGTGTTTATGTTTAATTTTATTTAGATGTTATAAAATTACTGTGAAATTAATATGTTATATTTGCTTTTCTAGGTACCAAAACCACGAGGGGGATAAGTAGAGGGTTGAAGGCGTCGCGAATCACTCGCACGACGAACGAGAGGATTAGAATCGTTCTTGAGCAAGGTCACCTACGACCGAGCAAGGAGGTCCATAGTACTTTCGCTTCCTTTGTCGGATCGATTATCCGTGGTGAATGCCCCATGCTTTTCCCCAGTTGGGAAAAGGTTGATGACGCCATCAAGAGGAGCATTATGGGCTCCATTTCTGTGAGTATATTTCGATTAATATAAAATGATTAATTTGATCATTCCTAACAATTTGATAATTGCATTTTTTTCAGGTAAACTATGACATTCGGATGGAGGATCCGGATGTAGCTAGGTATATGGAGAAGTTATTGAGAAAAGTGTACGCACAATGGAAGCACGAGCTGCACAGAGAATATAACCTGTTTGGATCGGCAGATGAGGCATTGGCCAGCCCTCCTCCGGAGATGGCAGCTCGGCTTGATCAGTGGCAGTGGTTGTGCACTCATTTTCAGAGTCCGGAATTTTTGGTATGTTATATCATTTTAGGACTTCAAAATTATTTTTTCTTATGTTATTCCTTTATTGTGTATACACTAATATGTGCATTTCCAATTTGCTTAATATTTAACAGAGGAAGTCGAATGCCAATCTTCAGAACCGGAAAGCGCCCGCAAGGATTGATCATCATGGTGGTTCCATGCCCTTCTCATACCGGGTGAAGTCGTATCGTCAGGTGCGCTATTATTTAATTTAATATATATATATATATTCCTTAGTATTGTTTGAGTTTTTATCAACATTACATTCTTTTTCAGGCTGGTTCGCAATTTTCAGAGGTCGACAACTACGGGGATGTTTATGCCCGACCCGGCAACGACAAGGGCAAGGCGAAGCACGTTAGTTTTTTATATTTTAGTTTTATTTCACAAATTTAAATTTTTGTATTTGTCGCCCAAACCATCTTTGGGCGACGAACACCCTTATTCGTCGCCCAAATCATGTTTAGGCGACGGACAAAATTCGTCGCCCAAAGAGGGTTTGGGCGACGAACACTCTTATTCGTCGCCCAAAGATGGTTTGGGTGACGACATTTGTCCGTCGCCCAAACCCTCTTTGGGCGACGAATTTTATCCGTCGCCCAAAGCACGTTCCAGCGAGGAAATTAGCTATTCCTCTCCCAAATCTTGTTTAGGCGACGGATAATTTCGTCGCCCAAACATGCTTTGGGCGACGAATAAGTGTGTTCGTCGCCCAAATAGGGTTTGGGCGACGAAATTTGTCCGTCGCCTAAACATTCTTTGGGCGACGAATTTTATGTGTTGGGAGACAAAAAAATTTCGTCGCCCGCTGGTGTCTTTGGGCGACGAAATTTATGGATTCGTCGCCCAAACTCTTGGGCGAAACATCTTGGGCGTCCAATTGCTCGACGAACCAATTTCGTCGCCCAAACGTTTGGGCGACGAAACTCTACTTTGGGCGACGAATTCCATTCCTCTCCCAAACCCTTTTTTCTTGTAGTGTATGCAAACAAATTTAATTGTAAAAAGTTTCAATTTTCACATGCAATTTCAGTTTTCACTGCAGTTTCAGTTTTCACTCGCAGTTTCAGTTATGGAGAACATTCTTATAAAGTCACAGTTTTAGTTGTCTGACACAATTAACAAACTCAAAAAGTCGCAATTTCAGTTTGTATTTTTATTTTGCAATTTCAGTTCACAGTTTCTGTTCATAATTTCAATAGTTTTTCTAGATCTGAGTTCCAGATCTTTTGACAAAAAAAAAAAGTTCCAAATATGCGAAGAAGAAGAACAAGAAGATGAAGAAGAAAGAGAAGAGAGACATAGCGGGAGAGAGAAAGAGAGAGAGAGAGAGAGAGAGAGAGAGAGAGAGAGAGAGAGAGAGAGAGAGAGAGAGACAAAAATAAGAAATAAAATGACAATTGACCATATTTTAAAATAAGTCAGATGACACCCACTCCTACATACAATGCAATTGATTGTTACCTTGTTGTTAAATAAAATTAATTGGTGCACTTGAGATTAAATATGATGCATAACATGCATCCTATAATAATTAATTCTATATATTTTTGCTACAAGAAGAAGAAGGTCGATCGAACCACCAGTTTACCAGCCACTCTTGCTTTGGTGGTTCTGCTAATAGAAAAAGGAAGAGAGTATAGTGAGGGAGGGAGAGAGAGAGAGAGAGAGAGAGAGAGAGAGAGAGAGAGAGAGAGAGAGAGAGAGTGATGGAGGGCTGCCGATCTTATCTGCTGGTGGTGAGGTGACAGCAGAGATCAAGGGGATGCTGGCTGGCTGGTGGGGATGGACAATGGGTTTGATTGAAATGATCAAGTTTTTTTATTTTTATTTTTTAATTAGTTAGTATGTCTTTATTAGTTAATTTGTATTATGATAGAATATGAAATTACATTCTCATTTAAGTGTTGAGACTATTAATAAATTAATTGGGTCTAAATAGTAGCACCCAAAATTAATAGTGTGAAGAACAGCTCCCCATTTGTAATTATTTTTTTTCAATAGGATATTTTGGCTTTATTCTTTGGTTGTAGTGGGCTTTATTCTTGATTATCTTAGAACTCAACTTTCTTGACCAGCACTCTAAACCCACTTACATCCTTGTGTGTGGCTATTTATGTCAACCCCACCTACGCCACACCTCTTTAATTTCTTTTTTCTCTTTTTACTTTCCCTTTTTCTTTGCTTTATCTAATTTCAACCATGTTTGATACCTGAACATCTAAAAGGGAAGCCAAAATTCATATTTATGAGGCTGCGAAGCACCGCTGGATCAAAATCAGAAGGTGCTCAAGGCCTCACTTTTCTTAAAAGGAATTTACAAAATAATTTTTTGGAAAAGGAATTGAGCAAATGGACTTTGTATAAAAGTGGGAGCTAGGAGTCCTGTAAAGATGAGAATTGCAAGTGGGCAAGAAAAAAGAATATTATCATCTGCCCTTTTCTAAACCCGAAACAAAAGGAAAGAAAGAAAGAAAGAGAGTGAAAATGAACTGTTTGAGCCTTTGAGGCATGCATACATCAATAGCGGCTACATGAATAAAATTCACATTAATCTATATGCAAGTTTCTCAGGACAAGGTAATTAGCGTAAATAGAGGAAAAATAAGTACACAAACATATAGATCTAGAGAATAGATTAGCCGATAACAATTTGGTCTGAGTTCAAATTTTATGGACAATAATTGTTAATTAAAAGAAAAAAAAAATAGATATAAAATTCATCATAAAGAAATTTTTCAAAGTTTGTCAAAACAAAAAAAAAATCCAGTGGAAACGAGTTAAACATGAGTTCAAATGGTAAACGTTGACCATTTAAACATCTTTATTTCGTTAAAAATTAGGTCACTTTAGATATATATCACGATTTCTTCAATTAATTTTGATGCATTATGGAATCAAAATAAATGGACAATAGAGCACAAAATTTCGCCAATATAATTAAAATGAAAAACGATTATATATGGGTCTTAAAATTTGTGCTTCATAAAATTCATATCATTTAAAATTAACTATTTTTATGTTAAATTCTTTGCATCATTACAAGTTAATACCCAATTTAACCCTGCTAATAATCGGTCGGTGGTGAAGAGGTGGAGGAAGTGCTTATACAGTTATACTGCAGAGGCAGTGCTGGTATGAGGTGCGACATCTTACGGTAACCGGGAAGCCGTACGTTCGTGGACATAAGCTGTCTGCCGCACCATCATCAACAAGGAACAAGTAGAGAAGGAGATAAAGAAGGGAAAGAGGAGAAAGTAAACAAGAAGACAGAGAGGTGGAGAATACCATAAGAGTCCCAAATCAGCCACTCTGATTGCATGTACCCTCCTGCTAGCTAGTTAATTACCATCATAATCCTGCATGTAGTATATAGGGTTAAAACTTAAAAGTTAAAAGGAACTGGGGCTGCAAGTTTTTTATTTTTTTAGGATTTGGATTTTGTAAATAATAAAAGGTAAAGTAGTATATATTTGCGTGCATGATGATTTGAATTTAACAGTATCATATTTTTTACTTGACATGGTAATTCGTGTCATTGAGGCACAAAATTAAAACATCCTAGCATTGCCCAATTAAAATTGTCAAACCAGTCAACTTTTTTTTTGTGCTTCCTTTGTTCGAGTTGTTGCATAAACTGATTTTTAATATGATTAAGGGCCATTTTCTGATTTCTATCATATTTTAGGTCATTTATGGTAGGATTCAATATTTTAGATTATAGAGTTCTATATTTTAAAGTCTAGAATCATCATTTAAGGAACGAGTCTCAATTGAAAATATTAAGCCCTACCGAGAATAAAATCAAATTAAAGTGAAAACAAAAAACCATAATATATATATGCAGTCATTCACTTACGTGAACGTCCGCAAATTCTCTTTTCATGGATATCAGGCGCCGAACGCTCGACGGTGCAATTTTGCTTCTTCCTTGAGCGCTCAGCACTGGATTGTCGGCTTTATGTTAGGTTTTCACTCTGGGATTTTGGGCTTTAAAATCTAACATACAGCTTCCACATATCTCATTTTACACCTTAGGAGGATACGAGCTAGGTGAACTCGTACCTTATACCCTAAAAAACGGGCGGATGAAGCAACAACAAAAAAAGCGGAAGTACGTACTTATCCGGCTTAGAGAAAAATTATATATATATATAATCTTTTAATAGAGACTTAGAAAATAGACGGCTTTGATCATCAAATTACAATATGGAGTGAGTCTCACAAGTCATACTTTATTTTGTTTAAAATGAGATAACCTCAGCAGAAGGACCCTATATATATATATTTGTTTTAACTCTCATGATTTTGAGTTTTCATTCCTCGGTTAGAATTTAGGTTTTAAAACCTAAAATAAAACCTCGAACAATAATTCTATACCCTAAAATATAGAACCTTCTACCCTCGCATGTTGAACTTTGTAAAAAATGGCCTAAAAATAACAAAATGTCATATAATTACCCATGTCCGTTCTTTAGTTAAAGAACAGACGTCGTACAAAGAGAATTTGTATATGTTGTATATATATATATATAAATAATATATGTATATGTATACATATCCATATACATATGTATATATGAAAAGAGAATTTGTATATGTATACATATATATATGTATGTATATATGTATATATATATATGTATGTATACATATCCATATCCATACGTCCTACAAAGAGAATTCTGAAAACCTCATTTCTTTTCACTACTTTTCCAAACTAGATACATACCTGTTCGGAGTTTTTCTCCACTTTCAACTTCCTTTCAAGTAAATCATTATATGTGAACATTTATACGAAGGGTGAAAGGCCTATCTAATTTTCATTGAACTTTAAATATTTATTTTGCCACCCAGAAAGATATGTCTTTGCGGTTGATGATTTGTTGAATTAACATGTAGCTTTCACAAATCTCATTTTACACCTTAGGAAGATACAAGCTAGCTAGGTGAACTAGTACCTTATACCCTAAAAAACGGGTGGATCGAGGAAGCAACAACAAAAAAAGCGGAAGTACGCATGCATCCGGCTTAGCTAGAGAAAAGTTATATATATATATATATAATCCTTTAATAGAGATTTAGAAAATAGATGGCTTTGATCATCAAATTACAATGTGGTGTGAGTCCCACAAGTCATACTTTATTTTGTTTAAAATGAGATAACCTCAACGGAAGGACCCTATATATATTTGTTTTAACTCTTATGATTTTGAGTTTTTATTCCTCGGTTAGAATTTAGGTTTTAAAACCTAAAATAAAACCTTGAACAATAATTCTATACCCTAAAATATATATATGTATATGTACATATATGTAATACGTCCTACAAAGAGAATGCTCAAAACCTCATTTCTTTTCTCTACTTTTCCAAACTAGATACATACCTGTTCGGAGTTTTTCTCTACTTTCAACTTCCTTTCCAAGTAAATCATTATATGTGAACATTTATACGAAAGGTGAAAGGCCTATCTAATTTTCATTGAACTTTAAATATTTATTTTGCTGCACAGAAAGATATGTCTTTGCGGTTGATGATTTGTTGAATCTTATAATGGTAAACTTCAGTTACTCCTTTTTCTTTTTCTTTTCAGTACGTAACAGCTTGGAGTATATATTCAGCTCTGTAAGTTATATGGGTTTTCGTTTTTGTTTTTGTTTTTTTTTTTTTTTTTTTTTTTTCTCACTCTTTCTTATAATATGCATGTCTTGAAGAAAACGAACTATATATGCATGGGAAGTTTAAGTCTCGTGGGGCCAGACAAATGAGTGTTGGAATTGATAATATGGAGAAATTTATGAAAACAATAATGTATTTGGCATTGTCAAACAAATTTGTTAAATAATGCGTGAGTATATATATAATAATGTGTGCATATCTAATTTACTATATAATTATTTGGTAATTATTGGTAAGAATGCATGAGAACATTCTAGCTCAGAGGCTATAACTGTGAAAAGAAGAACCCAAATAACAAATTACGAGAAAAGATGAAGATTAGTTGGTAAAAGAAGGAGACATGCAAAAGCAAAAGTCGTTCATGTCTCATGTCTCGTGTGTGTGCTTTTTTTTTTTGGCCAAGACGTGTGTGTGCTTAATTGCATGGGATGCTGCTCCTCTTGTCTTAACTAGAATATATAATTTGGATGCAACAGGTTGGTGTAGGGAATAATGGATATGTAGAGAGAAAAAGCAAAAGCTAGAAGAGCACGCAGTGGGCTTCATATATCTTTACACTTTTGCTTTGCTGCTGCTTTTTCAGCTCTCAAACAGTGTCTTTATTACAGGCCAATTTCAGATTTAAAAAATCCCAATTATATTCCCAAAACATCACCAACCTTAATTAATTACTGTGCCCTGCCTCTGCTTAATTTGTCTTCTTCTTCCTTCTCTCATTGACTCATTGTACATTTATATACAATATGCATGCATGAATATATACTGAGTTGAGAGCTAGCAAGTGTTCAAAGTCGTAGACAGAGAAAGACAATTGATGATTGAAAGTGAGCCATATCTACATATAGCTAGCAACTGAGGAGCAAGCAAGACAAAAGCGTAACTAGATGGAGATGTTGTCACAGTTGTGGTCGTTGCTGGGACTCCTGACAGTCCTCCAAAACGTGCTGCCCTCTCAGCTGTTGTCCCTCCTCCACTCCCTCTACGAGTCTCTCCAAGACATGCTCAGCCCCTACTCCTACCTCGACATCCCCGAGTTCAATGGCTACTGCGGGGTCCACCTCAACGACCTCTACCGCCACGTCAACCTCTACCTCAACTCCGTTAACAACCCTTCCTCCTCCACCACCTCCACCTGTCCTCGCCTCACCCTCTCCCGCTCCAACTCCTCCAACCGCATTTCCTTCACCGTCGCCCCCAACCACTCTGTCTACGACTCCTTCAAAGGCCACACCCTCGTCTGGACTCACCACGTCGACACCGTCCAAGACTCCCTCGACGAGAAGCGCAGCTTCGTTCTCAAGCTCCCCAAGCGCCACCGCCACACCCTCCTCGGCCCCTACTTGGACCACGTCACCGCACGTGCCGAGAATTTCGAGCGTGTCTCCCGCGAGCGGAGGCTCTTCACCAACAACGGCCACGGCTCCTACGACTCTGGCTGGGTCTCCGTTCCCTTCCGCCACCCCTCCACCTTCGACACGCTGGCACTCGAGCCCCAACTCAAGAACCAGTTAACGGAAGATCTCACCGCGTTTTCCAACGGCAAACAGTTTTACCACAGAGTGGGACGCGCGTGGAAAAGGGGATACTTCCTCTACGGCCCGCCCGGGTCTGGCAAGTCGAGCTTGATCGCTGCCATGGCCAACTACCTCTGCTACGACGTCTACGATCTCGAGCTCACAAAAGTTTCCGACAATTCCGAACTACGAGCTCTACTCATTCAAACGACCAACCGCTCCATCGTAGTCATAGAAGACATAGACTGCTCGCTTGATCTGACGGCCGACAGGGCGGCGCTCTCCAAGTACTCCAAGAGTAGTACTGCGAGAAAGAGATGGATGAAGGCCGCCGAGAGCGGAGTAGCGGATCATCAGGAGGAGCAGAACGGGCGGGTCACACTCTCGGGGCTCCTCAACTTCACGGATGGGTTGTGGTCCTGTTGCGGGGAAGAGCGGATCATAGTTTTCACCACCAACCACAGGGACAACGTGGACCCGGCCCTGCTCCGCTGCGGTCGCATGGACGTCCACGTCAGCCTCGGCACCTGTGGAGCCCAGGCATTTCGGGCGCTGGTGAAGAACTACCTGCGACTGGACTCCCACCCGCTGTTCGAGGCCGTGGACAGTTGCGTGAGGTCGGGTGGGGCCCTCACGCCGGCTCAGGTCGGGGAGATTCTGCTAAGGAACCGCGGGAATGCCGACGTGGCAATGAAGGAGGTGGTGTCGGCAATGCAGGCTAGAATTTTGGGTGGGGGACGGGAATTGACGGACTGCGAGATGGATACGGTGGTGAGGTCGCCGGAGAGTGTGCTGGTGTGTGGGTCGTCGCCAGAGAATTGGGTGACCTCGCCGGGGAGGAAGATCAAGAAGGAAGGTGGGGATCAGAGGAAGGTGAAGTTCTTAGTGAGGCTGAGGTCTTTGACCAAGTCTGACTCTGGAAGAAGGGGTGTCTGACTCTGATATCATGTCAATGGACAAATTTTGGGTTTTTTTTTGGAGTATTTAGTGCTGTTGATGATGATATAATGTGATCGAATCGTTTGGGTGTATCATGTTGTAATGTAATTCAAGTTCTAGTAGCGGCTAGTTTTCAATTTGGCTAATTAATTAGAGTTTTAGGTTCTGAATTTTAAAGTTTTATTGCTCAAGAAATCATGCTTTGATATCTATAATTTGACACATGCGTATATTAGCTAGCTAGCTCATTAATAGAATGCACTTGACCTTCAACTTGGAGTGAATTTGGAGTCGTACTTGTATGGCCCGAGTGTGCTTATTAATCATATTATTGTATATGGATTCATGGATCCGGATCCTCTATCTATATACATTGTTACTCTAAATCAACCATGTTACTCATGCATTACTCACAAAATTATAAGAATCCACTTAATTCACATGCTAGCACAACCAAGGAAATGATCAATCTATGATCGCAAAACGATCCAAGTTTGTAGTTGAACTTGTTCAGAGTTGTGGACCTGTGCTGTGGTCCACGGTCTTCATGGGTCAAATCCAACATAGTTGTGGGTTGTTTGTAGGTCCAACATAGATGTAATATTTGATGCCTCGTGGGCCTTTTCCCTTTTTGGTCTTGTTGAATTGGGCTAAGGCCCAAGCGAAAGGATATCATTCTGTAGATGATAGGCAAGAATAAAGGTTGTGCAAGTGCAGCCAATCAAAAGATGGTGAGAAGCATCCCAAGGCCAACGTGTTGCACTGGAGTTATCAGACATTCAGACCTGTATTCCACTTGCCCCACCAACCACCGCTTCATCTAAAGCTAAGCTTCAGAATGTTATTCCATTCTAACCGACACAATTTGATGCGCAATCCCGTATACTAATTAATTCCCATAATAAAAGGAATATAAATGTTCAGCAGCTCACCAGTGGCCAGTAGTCAGTACCCACCAAGTCACCAATTCCATCATCTTTTCTTGTTCCTCCCCAACATAAATAAATGAGTTATCACTAGCCAACAAACAACAAACTTCGCGAGTCACTGACCACAAAGTCACAAACAGATATTATCATTTTCATAGAAAATAAAATAAAATAAATTATCTGGATCGATGGGAGTGGTGATCATCGACGGAAGCACGGTGAGGGACTTCGTGAGCGACGAAGCGCAGTTTAAGAAGAGCGTGGACGAGGGGTTCGCGGCTCTCGACCTGAACAACGACGGCGTTTTGTCGCGGTCGGAGCTGCGCAAGGCGTTCGAGTCGATGAGGCTGATCGAGGCCCACTTCGGGATGGACGTGGCGACCCCGGCGGAGCAGCTGACGCAGCTCTACGACTCCATATTCGACAAGTTCGACTGCGATGGGAGTGGGACGGTGGATCTGGACGAGTTCCGGGAGGAGATGAAGAAGATCATGCTCGCCATCGCCGATGGCCTCGGCTCCGCCCCCATTCAGATGGCTCTCGAGGACGGCGACGACAACTTTCTCAAGAAGGCTGCCGATCTCGAGGCTTCCAAGGCCCAACAATCACACTAGGACTCTCACTGCTACCTCTTTACCGTTCCATGTCTTCCATCCCCTAAACACTCTGTTCTGTATCAAATATCAATGTTAGCTATTATAAATAAATCCAATATTATTCCTCCCAACTTCCTAACAAATCTTGATCAATCATGACACACTTCAAGTGTCCACCGTCGCCGAAGTTTTCGTCTTTTTGGTATGGAAATTTTAACACTAAACCAACAAGATTTCGATAATTTCACCAAATTTTTCATATTTTCGCAGAAATTCTCGAAATTTCGGCGAAGTTTTCTACTGGGTGGGATTTCTGGGTTTTGGGAGACGAGGGAGAGAGAAGGAAAGGTTTTGGGAAGAGCTGAGGCCTTGGAGGGAGGAAGGGAGGAGGGATAAAGAGATGAGGGTAGGCTGGTGGTCGGCGCCGGTTAGCTGGGCTGGGGATGGAGATGCCGAGAGAGAGAGAGAGAGAGAAGCACGGGGGATGGACTCTTGAGTCTCTGATGGAGAGAAATGAGAGAAGGGAGAAAAAGAAATAAAAAAAAAAAAAAAAAAAAAAACAGAAAGAGAAGAAGAAGAAAAAAAAAGGAGGGTTGCACATTTTTTTTTTTTTTGCACACCCTTCTTAATAATAAAAAAAAAAAAAACTAATGAAAAAAGACTAACACACCCCAATCAGACTCCAAAAAAATTTCAGACCCGTACAAACCCAGTCGAACCGCGACCCGTCCCGGCCAGATCTTCGCCGTCCGGCCACCTCCCGACGAGAGACCGGTCGAGATCTCTTCGTCTTGAAGGCGCCGACCTCCCTATGGGATCCAATCCTTCATCCCGCCGCCGTACAATCTGGATCGAAGCCGAGAAGCTTCGACTGCCGCCGGCTTTCTTTGCTGATTCCGGTTTTTTTCTGCCACTAATGGCCACAATTTTGGTATGGTTCTCTTCCTTTCCTCATGGGCTTTAAAACCCATATAAGATTGCTTGTTTTTATTTAGTATTTTGAAAGTTGGTGATTTTGTGGAGTGAGAGGTGGGTTGGGTGGGTCGGGTGAAAGGGGGGAGGGAGGGAGGGAGGTGGTCGGATGAGGGGGGGAGGGGCTGGGTGGGTTGGGTGAAGGGAGGAGGGGGAGGTGTGTGTTGGTCTGAGTTGGGTGAGGGAAGGAGGGAGGGGTGTGTTGGACTTTTTCCTTTAGTTTTTTATTTTTTTTAAAAGAAGGCTAGGGTGTGCAAAAAGAAAAAAAAAAGTGTACAAATAGCAGCCCTCAAAAAAAGAGAAAAAGAGGAGAGAAAAGAGAGAAATTAAAGTGTGTCAGGTGGGTAGTGGGTTGCGTGAATGAGCCAATGAGGAGAAAGAAATAAAGATAAAAAATTTGATTTTGGTTTTTAAAACTCATATATGCAAATTTACAAAAATGATGCTTACTTTAAATGCTCGTATTTCTTAAACTGTAACTCTTATCGATGCACATTTTACGTTCCCGTGTTTGTGTGTTTGAGACATTTCCAACAAGTCACAAATTCAAGTCAAAAATTCAATAGTTCAAAAAGTCAAAGAACGGGTCAAACTAATTTAAAACAAAAGTTATAAAATTAATTTAAAATATTTTATTTCTCAAATAAATTTTCAAAATATTTAAAATACTTTTCATAATAAAAGTTGGAAATATATGAGGTCTCACAATTTACCCCTCTTAAAAGAATTTTGTCCTCGAAATTCTCAAGAATAGTAATAATGGAACAACTTTGAACAAGCACAAACAACAACAATCCAAAGCTCTGAAAAATTCTTTTTATTTATGAAAAATTGTCAAATAAATTACATAAACTCTGAGGTGTTTGTTCAATTAAATTTATGTAATTATTAATCAGTGAACTATTTTTTTAATAGTATTTGCCTTCAACGCGCATTATATTCATCTTATATCACATGAAACCTACTAGATAATTTGGTTTGTTCAATGTTTTTTATTAATATAGTAGATAATATGTTAAATAAACATATAGTAAAGTTTCATTCAAAATTTCCGTATTTTGATAGCAATTTTCGTCATTTTTGTCTAATTTTTGTTGAAATTTAAAATTCATAAAAAATTTTGCAAAATCCAAAATTTGACTACTTGGTAGTAATTAATCCTAATTTCCTGTAGCCTCAAATAAATAAATTGTTCTCCAACAAAATTACGAAAAATTATACTCCAATGAATTTAATTCTCAAAAATTAATTCAAATCTGATAATCACCAAATTTATACTCAAGGGTACTAGCGTTCAACTCTAAACCTTTAATGGTACAAGTTAGTTACACAAAAGATAAAGGAAACTCTATTTCCTTTAAAAAACCTTAAGCTTCTAAGTATAAAAAAAATTTGAAAACATGTGTCAACATATGATACGATTGGAAAAATCTAGGGTGTTACAGTACCCTATTAACTTTAATTTTTGAAGCCAATTTGCCCATTTCATTAGTTCAATTACATTTTCCTTCCAAAAAACAACTATATGTGTAAAGTGGTTTGATTTGATTTATGTATATGGACTTATATTACAAGTGGAATGAAGAATTTACCCATAAAAAGGTGATCACGTGTCGTCACGCATGTGATCACTCTTGGACAGAGTTTGCAACTGAGTTGACGAAAGTGGCATATTGGCATAAAAAATAAAGTTGAGTGGACATATTAGTACAATCGATAATTCATGTCTTGAATTGACACAGAGGACAAAGTTTAAGTCCTTTTATAACATTTTTGGCAATTAATAATACATTATTTGATGGTGAATTGGTTAGGTCATCCACAGTGAGGCCTTGATTTTGATTATGATTCCAATTTATTGGATTAAAAAACAGAAATCACTACTCATAGTGAGCTGGAGAGAGAGTGATTCTTATTTGGCATGATACTAATTAGTAATGTCATTAAATTAATTAAACTATCGAAAAAATCCAAAAAAATTTGAGAAAAAATTCTAAAAATTATGACATTGAATCCAACGGCTATTTTCATTTTTTTTTTTCTATAAATACCTCATTTACTTCATTAACCTTTGAAATGAAATAAATTTGTGTGTTGTGTGTGAAATTTTGGTGCATTAATGTTTATTAAATGGTGCATTATATTAAGATAATTTATTTGTAAACTAGCCTCTTCATACTCGCTCCGCGAGTGTAAAGCGGCTCTTTCTATTGTGCAAACACTAATATTTCAGCAAGTGTAATCAGTTTAATAAATAACGGAAAGTAAATTTGAAAAAATTAATTAAAGAGAGAGAGGCGGCAAACCAATTCTCATAGGAGGAAAAGTAATTTTAGGAAATAGATAACCGACTATTGGATTTAAGCCGAAACGATCTCAACTATTCAAACCCGGAGATAATTCAAAAATCATTCTGTTTTATTATATAGATATATGTAAAATTAGATTTTTTTTAAAGATTTTATTAAAATAATGACATTGATTTAATTTTCATAAATAATTATCTTATAAATTAAAATTAATAATCAATTAATTAAAATTAGGTTATATCTAATTTGGTACAGCAATATTACTTTTAATACCACTATAGATACAACAAATATAAGAATCACTCTCAACACTATTTAAGTAAGAATGATGACACTTTTTAGATAGAAATCAGAATAAAAAATTACTTCATAAAACTGTGGAAGCCCTGATAAGTACTCCACCGGCAATAAGTATAATTTTGCTTTTAATGAATTGCAGAAAAGTATGTATGGCTTAAGAATTAAGAAATTGAGAGAAGAAAAAGGGAAGATCTGATGAGACAGGTGATAAGATAAACATTAACATCAACATTCAACATGAATATTGGTATTGGGCATTGGGTTAGGTTAGGCCTTCCACTATGCACCGGATTTTGTGACCCAAAAACCCATTTTGGGCCACAAATGGGTCACACTTTAACACTACGGGCCGGAATGTGTGACCCAAAAGAGGGTGTAACCCAAAGTGTAACTCAGAAGTGGGTTTCATGTGTGACCCAAAATGTGTTGTGACCCAAATCCAAAAAGCAGCCCACGTGAAGAGAGAGAGAGAGCTGCTGAGCTGAAAAGGAGGTGGGGCCCGCGCCTGTTGCTGCTGACGGAAGCTGCAGTTGCTGACGCAGATGTCGGCTGACGTCACGTGCTGGCTCGGTTGCAGCGCTGGGGAATTGGAAGCTTGACGCGTGGCTGGCTTCCTTCTCACCAACGGTCCAGATCGGCCGACCGTTGGTGATCAACGGCTGCTGCGTTTTGCCTTTTTTTTTTTTTTTTTTTTTTTAGATGGGCCGGTTGATGGATCAACGGCTGATATTAATGGACCGTTGATAATCAACGGTCCAGATCGGCCTTTTCTTTTTTTTTTTAAACAAATATTTAATAAATCATTTAAAATAGATATAATATCCGAAAAATTGCCAAAAAATTTCGAAAAAATTTTAAAAAATTCCCCAAACCCTCCAACAGCTATATTTTCAAGGATGTCTATATATATCACACAACACTCATATGGTTTCATCACAATTTACAACCTTTGTTTACCAAATTTACACAATTTTTTTTTCTTTGTCATGGCTCCAAGAGGAAGTGCTTGGGTGGTAGCTGAAGATGAAGCCCTAGTGATGGCATACCTAGAGAGGTCTCCCGACGGTTGTCTTGGTGCCCAAATTAGAGCCGCCATGCTTTGGGAACAAATTTATGAAATTTTCAAGCGTAACATGGGGGGTGAAACAATTCGTAAGGTTGGCGGTGTTAAAGCACGATTCAAAGATATTGCGCGTGATTGCAACAAATTTTATGCTTGCTTATTGGAGGCCGAGCGAATGCGTGCAAGTGGTGCAAATGATGCCAATGTGGTAAGTTTTTATGCATTTATATATTTGCATGATTATTTTTTGTATCCTCCAATTATCAAGCATATTTATATATTTGTATAATTATTATATGTTTTGTTTATAAATGAAGCATATTTATATAATGGTATTACTATTTTATTGTTTTGTATATGTATCAAACATATTTATATATTTGTATGATTATTTTTGGTTGTGTTTATAAATGTAGCATATTTGTATAATGATATTATTATATTGTATTTTCACTATTTTGTTTATCTATCAAGCATATTTATATATTTGTATGATTATGGTTTTTGTTTTGTTTATAAATGTAGCAAATTTACTATTTATTTAAGTTATGTTTGCATTTCCACAAGAAAATTTATATATTTTAATTTTTATTTTATTATTGTAGTTTACGCAAGCACTTGAAGGCTTTCGAAACAAGACTGGATTCAAGTTTCCATGGGTGCACATTTGGGAAAAAATAAAGGAAAGTGCAAAGTATGCTGCCGTTCATGCTCCTGTTCGGGTTAGTGATTCAGAGACCCCCGCCACCGACGATGCCGACACTCCCGCCGATGATGATCCCGAGGAGACCGATCCAGTCATACCACTTGGCGAGGACGAAAACCCACCACCATTCCAACCATGCGGTTCCTCGCGACCAAGGCCACCAGGGAGAAACCATGCAAAACGGGCCAAGGCAGCCGAGCCCGTCCAAACTCATATGGTTGAGGCAGTAGATCATTATAATGAAAATTCAAGGATTTTCATACAAACGAGAGTTGACAGAGAGCGTGCAAGGAGTGAAAGAGACGCCGCAAAGGAAGCAAGAGAAAGGATGAGGATCGAGAGGCAGCTAGAATGGGAAGAACAAAATATTATGGGCCAAGACCTCTCCAAAATGAATGATGGCCAACGGATGTATTGGGAGCAAAAGATGGCTGAAGTCATTGCAAGGAGGCAAATGCGTGCTAACCACCATTCGGAGTCCACTCCATCTGGATACTACCCGGATCTTTCCAACCTCACTCACTCAAACCAGGGGTACCCGCCTAATAATTAGAATTAGACCTTGCTCTTCAATTGTGTTTTTTAGTTTGAATGTTAATCTTGTTTTAAATTATGTTTGCTCTTTAATTGTATCCTTTAATTTGAACGTCAATCTTGTTTTAAGTCATGGTTTGCTATTTATTCAATTAATGTTTACATTTCCACCCAACATTGGATTCTCCCTTATTAACCACAGACTGATGCATGCTTTACAGTAGATAAGACTGATGCATGCTTTACAGTAGATAAGACTGATGCATGCTTTACAGTAGATAAGACTGATGCATGAAATGACTACACCATCATAAAGCAAATGAATGTGGACCATTCATTCCTTATCTCAAATGCAAGTGGTTTCAGTATAAATACCACTATATTTACCATGTTACACTCAATCTTATTTCAGGATCATTTCTCATTCCATAAACACCCAAATGAATACTTTGTATGTGTATTCATCCTCCTCCTCGTCTTCGGACTCTGATGCTGAATGGGATAGGGAAGAGGATGGAAGGGAGATGGTGGGTAAGTTGATTGTGTCAATGGGTCATACCGTCGTCGCCGGTACACCAAGGCATGGCGGTACTTCTTCAAATCGCCGGTACACACACCGGAATCGAGAAGCCGCCCACGAACGTCTCATGGACAACTACTTCATCCCCTCGCCAATCGAGGACACCGTGACTTTCCGCAGGCGATACCGCATGCACCAACCGCTATTCAATAGAATTCTCGAAGCGGTCTGCCTCCAGGATGAGTATTTCCGGCCAACAGTTGATGCCGTCGGTAGAGTGGGTTGCACACCTCACCAAAAGGTGACTGCAGCACTGCGGGTGATGGCATATGGCATTCCATATGATTTGGTCTCAGAGTCAATGACCATTAGCCAAACCACCATACGACAATCATTCTTGAAGTTCGTGAGAGCCATCACTGACGTCTTCGGACCAGAGTATCTCCGGAGGCCTACTCCGGCCGATTTGAAGAAACTTTTGCGAAAGGGGAGCCGTAGAGGATTTCCAGGTATGATTGGTAGCTTGGATTGCATGCATTGGGTATGGCAAAATTGCCCAATGGCCGAGCAAGCTGTGTACCGTGGGCATTATCGTGTCCCAACAGTTATCCTTGAAGCCGTTGCTGGGTACGACACGTGGATATGGCATGCAAATTTTGGTATACCTGGGTCGAATAATGATATCAATGTGCTGGACTGTTCTCATCTCTTTGATGATATGATTTCCGGCCGAAACCACAGGGTGAAATTCACTGTGAATGGGATAGACTACACCATTCCATACTTTCTTGCAGATGGGATCTACCCTCAATGGTCAACTCTTATCACTACATTGCACAGTCCCGTTCTTCCCCACCATAAGTTGTTTGCCGCTAGACAGGAGGGATACAGGAAGGATGTGGAGAGGGCGTTCAGAATTTTAAAAGCCCGGTGGCAGATTATAAAACGACCTGCTCGTTATTGGCGTCCGATTGAGCTTGGGTATATCATGAAGGCGTGCATAATATTGCACAATATGATCGTGGAGGATGAGCGCCCTGAGGATGACGGTAGGGATGACCCAATAGACCCAGAAGCGAGCACTAGAAGGGCAGAAGCTGAATACGAAGGTGTAGAACCATGTCCGACCGGTGCCGCTCCATCATCATTACCTGAGATGAATGTTCGTCGGAATTTGCTTAGGGACCGAAATGTCAACGAATCCCTAAAAACTAATTTGATTGAGCACATCTGGATCCGAGAGGGGAACCCACCACTTGCCCCAACATATTGACGACCTGGATCATGGTTCGTCAATATTGTTCTCATTATGATTGTTGTTGTTGTTTTTTCTTTAAATCATCGTATTGTTCTTGTTTTTTTTTCCTTTTTAGTGATCATGTTGTACTTGTTTTTCCTTTAAATCATCGTGTTGTTTTTCTTGTTTGTGGTTGTTGAAGTCCCGATGTTG